>NC_067147.1:35034962-35099605 GCF_903995435.1 Acomys russatus | reverse complement strand
GAGAGAGAGAGAGGAGAGAGAGAGAAGAGAGAGAGAGAGAGAGAGAGAGAGAGTGTTCCCTGTATTTAATCATCAGATGACCTTCTGCAATCAGCAGGAGATTCCAAGGATAAAAGAGTGATGCCCATAGAGGAAGAAGGTTACAGGTTGAAGCCAGAATTGTACTCAGGCATTTGGCCAAAGAAGATAAGTGTTGGGTTAATCATCAAAAGTAGAAGTTTCCTTTATGCCTGTGCAGCTGCAGTGTTCGGTGAGAAAGCTGCTTACTACAAAAAGACAGAGATGGGCCTGGAGTTCCAATCTCTTTTCACTGTATGTGCTGCCTTGGTGTCTTTGTGGCAAGGGGGGAGCAATAGCAGCAATCTCACATGACTAATAGAGATATAAATGACATTGTAAAAATGATTCCTAGAACATGCTAGACATACAATAAGGCACTATCTTTTAATTAATATTGAAAAAAGAAGGTTTTGCTTTTAAAAAGCAAATAATTCAAGAGTACACTAAAGCAGTCGACTTCCTGAGACACAGACGCTATGAACAATAACCACTTTGTTCCAAAGACCCACTTACAGCAGCTAGCAGCATCCAGCTGTGGTTTTTGTCTACATATCGATGACAGACTAAAGTATCCCTCGAGCACTTGGATGGACAGGAACTGCAACAGTTTCTCAAGACAGTCTGTCATCTTACGAAGTCTTAGAATAACTCAGGCAAAAGCCTCAGCAGCAGAAATCCCGAGCCCATCATCTGCCTGATCTAAGTGCTCACACTGAGGAGTACAAAGTAGCCTCCAGATTGTCACAACCCATCCCTGTGGAGATTCTCCAAGTCCTTTTGTTCCTGCTAAAAGTCTATCTTTAGAAATTATACATTTCTGATCGTTGGTCAATACTCAAGTCCTGATTCTGTGAAATTAGTCCACACCCTCTGAAGAGCAAGTCTGAAACATACTGTGCAAGTCTGTACACATGCTGTCATCATCTTTCTCTGTCCTCAGGCAATATTCATCTTTTAGCTTGGAGGCAAAGCTAGAAAGTGTTAGGACAACAAGATGCTGTTCTAGAGGCCTCCTCCAGGATCTCTTCAGATATGGGCATTTCTTATCCCCTCATCAAGGAAACTTCTGAAACAGAGACCATCATAGAAAACCACAAATGGTCAAAACAGGGTTTTGGAGTCCCAGATCCAGCTGATGTGTTTACAACACAATTCCTATCCTTAGGCTCAGCAGTCACTGTGGAAAAGGGGGAAGAAAGGTTGTAAGAGCCATGTGATTTGAGACTGTGTCTCCTAGGAATGTCAGAGATGCTACATGGAGCCTCACCAACACTACTACCTAAACATCACCTGAACAAAAAAGATACCAACAGACACTGGGCAAAGCTCATGAGGCTCCAGCCCAGTCAACGGCAAATACGGGATCTTGAGAGTAGGAGAAATAATCTTCCAAACAAAATGATCAGCTGTCAAAACATAGGAAAATAAGTAAAATTATGTAGACTGATCAGGTTGTATTTACGTATTTCAGAATATGTAAACACATAAATATATGTAACAACAATTAAAGAAAAAGAGTTCATGAATTTGAGAGCAGAGTGGGAGTACCTGGGAAGGCCTGTCTGTGGGAGAAAAAGTATAAAGTGTTCTAATTAAAACCTAAAAAGAGTTAAAAATTGTGCTAAGGAAAACATCATTATATTCTGATTACAAAAGAATAGTAATTCAGTGTAAAACATAGAAAACAGAAAAGCAGGAGAAAAAGAAAGAAGGAAAAGCAGCTATGATTGGGCTGACTCTTCCTGTCATGACCAGCACTTGGTGCACCTGCCTCCTTCATGCTGGAGCTTGGTGGTAACAATAAATCAGACTGAAATTTTAATGGAATTCGTTTTAGTTAGTTGATTTGCTGACCTTGTGCAGGTCTTTCACAGGTAGCCACATCTGCTGTGTGTTAATTGAGGCACCAGCTATGTCATTTCTAGAAGTCAGCATTTTACAGCTTTCCTCTGCATCTGCTGGCTCTTGCATTCTTTTTCCATTTTGCACGGTATTACGATTAATTCTTTGAAATTGTGCTAAAATTCTGCAATGAATCCATCCACTTTGGGGCACTCTTTAATTGGGACATGTTTTATTATTGCTTCAATCTCATTATTAGTTATGGATCTGTTTAAATGACTTATTTTTATTGGCTTAATCTTGCAATGTCAAGGGTATCTAGAAATTTATCTATTTCTTTTAGATTTTTCAGTTTAGTAGAATAGAGGCGTTTAAAGTATGTCCCTATGATTTTCTGAATTTCATTTGTATCTGTTATAATATATCCTTTTATTTTTAATTCTATTAATTTTGGTCTGTCAACACCCACATTCACTTAGGACTTTATTAATTCATGGCTTCCTAGATGTGCATTCTTTTCCTTAACTAACTTAATTAACTAACAGTTTGTCAAATGTTATATTTTCAAAGACCCATCTTTTTATTTAATTGATTCTTTGTAAATTTTTGTTTACTTCCATTTCATTACTTTCTATACTTACTTTGATGCTGACTTACTGTTGTGGGGTTTGGTTTGTTCTTGTTTTTCAAGGCTTTTGTATATATCACTGTTATTAATTTTAGATCTCTCAGTTGTTTTTTTTTTAGGTAGGCATCCAAAGATGCAATATTCTATCATGTTCAGATAGAATGCAGGGTTATTTCAATTTTCCTGTATTTGCTGAGAGTTGCTTTCTGTTCTAGTATGTGGCCAGTATTGGAGAGAGTTCTTTGTCCTGCTGAGGATGCAGTGTAATTTTAATGTACACGTAGATGTTCTGTAAGATATTTTCTGTCATTTTGAGTTATGGTTTTATTTAATTCCAATATTTTATCTGTTTAGTTTGTATCTGAACAACCTGTCAGTTTGTGAGAATGGGGTACTAAAGTCACCCAATATCATACTGTTGGGGTTAGTCTGTGGATTAAGACCTAATAAGTAGCATTTGTTTTATGAAATTGGGTATGCCTGGTTTGGTGCATACATGATTACATACATTTACAGATTTTTTTCTAGAGACTTCCTTATTTGACTCCCAGACTGTCAGAACTACAGTGAATCTTTGAGGACTTTAATCCTCTTTCTCTCCTGGTTTTTGTCTGTCTGTTTTTACTGTGGCACTCTGTTTAACACTTCTGTTTTCTCATTTACTGGCATCTGGTTGGTGCCCAAAATTTGATGTGTGGTAGCAGGGCAAACAGAGTTACTGAAGACTGAGTGGCACTCTAGTTCATCATTGAGACCAATGCTCAAGCAATGCTCGCTAACCATATATCCTAGGGGCATAGAAACTATGAATTTATCTAATTTAAAGTCACCCTCAATAAATACCTGTTCAATTAAATGACACTGTTACATGGAGGAAAGCATCTAAGGTGACACTTTGAGTGTGAAAACAGTTGCATGCAGTATAGGATATCTCCAAACAGACACTTGGACACAGGGACTTCTGCTACAAGGTAATTGTGACTTGAAACTCAACAACAACAACAAAAAAAACTCTCCTTTTAAAAAGAGGTGGTAGAAGATATGTCAGCCATGAGGTCATAGGAATTACATGATTGAAGAAGATGAGGTAAGCTTTAGTAGAGGGGCTAAATGAGTTTGAAAGTGTCCAAAAGAGATCAGTTTTATTTGTGAGATAGCCAAGGACACCAAAGAATATAATTTGCCTCTATGCCAGTATATCTAACAGAGAATAAGGTGAGTATAAATAAACACACATATGTGGGCTCTAGTTCTCGACTTATGTTCTTTCCCTTCTTCATGTGGGTGTTGATGAATATATTCCTGAAAGCAAGGGGAACAACCAGCATTTGTAACTACTTAGTCTGAGCTAGGTATGTCTGTTCGTCTCCTTGGTTTTATCTAACAGTATTGATTGGACGTAGTTAGCATGCCCCACATTTTACAGATATAGAAAATGAATCTCTAAGAAGGTTCCACTGGAGGCCTGAGATCCTGCAGCCAGCCTTCTAGTTTCCCCATTACTGAACCCAAGTCTATTTACTTGCTAACAGGATAGGACCCAAGGACCTAAGGACTAACTGTTGTGGGAATAAATTCTTTAGCAGGCCAGCAAGACTAAGATAATGAAGTAACGGATTAGTGTCCTGAAATACCTTTTTAACTCACTCAGATTTTAAGCTTCACAAGGGGAGGGAGGATGGGAGTTAGTTTACTTACTGAAACCTAGTAGTTAATAATTTGTTGGTTTGGCACATCTTAGCATCACAGGTCTTGAAAGGTGAAAAGAGGCCATGTATATCAACCTCATACTGCTGGTTTATGTAACTAACAAGGACTGCACTCAGCTAGGCACAGGCTGTTTTGAGCAAAAAAGCAGAATGTGGAGGCTTTGGGGTCTTTCATTCTTAGTCGTAAGTGTTGCTACACACTAGTCATTGCCCATTTTAGACTCTCTGTCAGATGAGGGAGGGAGAAGCTCAGCCTGCAAGACCATGGGCTCTGCGACAAAGCCAGGAGCCTGAGCACGGCAGAGCGCTAGCTAGTCACAGACAGGGAGGAGCAGGGTGTTGGCCTCCATGCATTTACCTAAGCAGTCTAGAGTTTGCAGGCACTCGCGATAGTGGAGGTTTGTACTTGACCAATCACTACACAGTGGAGAGTTATTTCCTCATTGGGCAGATGCCAAGGTTTGTTTCTTGCAGTCCTGATTCTGCAGGTTAAGGCTCAAGCTGGCCACACTGACAGCAGAGCCTCTGGATTGACTGCTGTATAGTGGATCCTTTCAAGACAGTAGAATTTGAGACTCTGTGTTTTGCCATACCCTGGACATATTTTGCTCCTTTTTTGAAATGTACTTTTGTACTCAGTGAACTGGGCAGTCCAGCCTGTGGATTACTGACAACTACAGCTCGAAGGTAAGAGCAGTTTAATCTGAAATGTTTAGTCTAATTTGTTCCTGTGTGTTCTTAGAATTTAGTTCTGCAAGTCAATTTAACTCAAGCCAGAAAGATCCTAAGTCCCAAGAAACCTGAGAAAATAAAATAAAAGGCATGTGAAGCCAATGCTGGCAGTGTTCATTGAGAAAATCCTGCAACCACCCCTCCATGATACTATCTCCATTAGGCTGCCTAATCCCCCCACCACCACCCCAGCAAAAACTCCCCTCTTGCCAACTAACTAGACTTCCATGGCAATGGCTGTTTCTCCTCCCCCCAGGACCCTCCTTTTATTCCATCACCACTCAAGCTAGTAAAAGGGACTGCACTGGAATAGATCTCCTGCTCAAAGACGTTACTTATATAGGCAAGTAACTATAGCACCCTGGCATAAGACCTGTAAAGGTTACTTGCAACGTGAGATGCCCCTGACAGCCAAGTGGGAGGATTGCTGTAGGTTTGAGGACTGTCTGGAGGACAGTGGGAGACCCTGTCTCAGAAAACAAAATGAAAAGTTAACTCCATGGAAAAGAGCAATAACTTCTGTTCAAAGAGATTGTTTCACAAAGGAGGCCATAAGGACCTAACCTCACAGGATGAAAGGGAGACTTCCTGGGAGAGTTTATGTGTCTATCTCCCCAATTCAAAAGACAGCAGTGACCATAGCTGACACTACCTGTAAGTAGATGCCAAAAGAAGGGTGACAAGCTCTTCATATTAATAAAAGTGACAGAGGTAACTAGTCATATCCCAGTCTCTATACAGTTGTCTCCTGGGGCAACACTGCACCATGGGCAGAGACACTCTGGCCATCAGACACAGAAGACAAGAGGCTGTTTTTGTGGAAGGAGAACATGGGAGAAACTGACCTCACCTTGTTTTCAGTAAAGTGAGACAATGACTCTCCGAATGTCTAGTTTGTCCATATTTTAGTCTGGACTCTAGAAAAAGGTGAGACTTTAGGGGAAGTCTTGCCTACTGGTCAGCAACTACAATCCAGGATTCAAGTCATCTGCCCTTGTGCCCAAATCTTCTGAGACCTTGGGGAACTACTGTTATGATCTTGGAATCTCTGTTTTTATTTTTTTTTATAATAAATTTACTCATGTTAAATGTCATATTCAGTGGATCTCTGAGAAGTTGGAGGACAAGCATATTTGCGTTAAGCAACTTTGTCTGGATTGTATAGTTATCTGTTCTAAACTACATTTTGCAAACATAAAGCAGAATGTTATGATCCCATTTTACATTCGACCTTGAAAATTGGTTCTTAGCATGACTAAAAATATTTCTGAACATGTTTAAGTATTTGATCGTTTATAAGAGCTCAATAATTAAAGACTAAGGTTTTAGGTTTTATCCTTGTTGAGGTCTTAAAAATCATAAACATAGTCCATGAACAGAGAACATAACAGTATCCTGTATGATTTAGTTTATAAAAGTCTAAAGTTATAGTATAGATTAAGAAAACCAAGGCTAAGCATATTTATAAGGCTGTGATTTTTATGCTTTTGAGACTGTAGGTAGGGCATAATAATTTTAACATTGTAAATAAATGTATGCCTCTAGAATTAGTATATTATAATGTAGCAATACAGCAGGACAGTATGCAAAATCAACTGATCAAGAAGCCTGCAGGTGCCCCCAGTGGGCGAAACAGTATTCATCTTGCTAATTTGTATAACCCATTATAAACTTGAAATAAGAAACATTTTGAACCAGGGACAATAAAATGAAATTTGTTGGTTTCTTTATCTAAAAGGAGATAAACAAAGAGTTAATTATGATTAAGAAGTTTTATAATTGGTGTTTTACATCATTAGTCTAAATGAGAGTTTGAATTTAGATTCTATACATGACACCCAATAAACAAAGTATAAATCCTTAGATAAGAGTTTACAATGTAAAAGTTTTTTTTGTGTTGTGGTTTTTTGTTTGTTTGTTTGTTTGTTTTGTTTTGAGAGAGAGCACAAAAGGGAATTAGAGAAGATTTTAATTTTTATGAGCTGGAAAGTACAGTCTTGGAGAAATAAGACCAGGTTTTTTTTTTTTTTTTTTTTAGCAGAGAATGTGGTTTATCTAGCTCCCTTAACCCAGAATTAGTCAAGGGCAGCTGCCAGGGAACAGGGACATTTTGGATGGAGGGGTCCCAGCCATCCCTGAGTGGTTCAAGGCGGAAGTACTTCTGGTCCAGAGTAGTCCCTTCCAAACCCAGCCCCTGGCCATACCAGGCCTGCAGAATGGCGCTAGTGCATTGGAGCTCCCGCTGTGGTAAATGGGGGGCAGGAGGAGAGAGCAGAGCGAAAGCCTTTGGAATCTGTAGAGGATGGGTAAGTGGTGAGTGTGCAGGCCACATGGAAAGGGAGAAAGCTTGAACCATGTGGATGAATTTTTAAGTACAATTTTAAATTTACCTCAGCAGAGGAGAGAATGAGTTCTGATGGCAGAACTCCTGGTCCACTGTGGCATCAGCACAGTGAACCTGTTTCAAAGTAGCCATCACAGGTGCTGCTTCTAGCAGGGTGGGGCAGTGATGGCAGGGTGGTGTGTAAGGTCAGGTGGTGCACAGCGGTGTTGAGTGGTGGCAGGCAATTTTAAAGTCCTTCTCAGGCAGATGCAAGCTGCAACTGGCCATTGCTTACCAACAATGGCACGGCTCATGGGTAGGCTAGCCTGAGTCAAGCCAGCAGCAATGCGGGAGAACAGTGTACTTAGAGAAAGCAGTTTGCTGCGGACAGTGAAGGGGATGGGACTCCACTGAGAAGACAATGGAATGGCCCGTTGGGTTTCGGCACCACTGTAATGATTAAAAATGAGATTCCAGGCACAGATATGAGATGGAGAAGTTTATTGTCTGAGCGTGGGAAAGCAGAGGAGAAGGAGGGGCACCCCGGGGGGGGAGAGAGAGAGAGGAGAGAGAGAGGAGAGAGGTAAGGAGGGAGGGAGGGAGGGAGAGTTTGCCCCTATTATATCCTGGGCAGAGGCATACCTAGTGACAAGCAGGTGATGACATCATAGGTTGCTAGGCAGACTGGGGCAGGTATGCTAACAATAAAAAATAAAAAACATGCCTTCTAGTGCTATATGGTCAATTATATAGGAAAGCCAAAAAAAATTACTCCCCTTTATTTTCCAAAGTTCAATGGAGTACCTCGTTTCTGAGCTTAATCAAGCTCATCCGACTGTAACCAAGTCACCCTAGTTTAGGTAGTTTAAACACGTTTCTACAGTTCTGAGGCAAGAGGTCCAGTCAAGGTGTCAGCTGACGTGCTTTCTCAAGGCCTTCTCTTCTGCTTGCGCAGGGCCATCTTCTACTATGTCCACATATGATGTTTCCTTTGTGCATCACTCGGTGCTTCTCTGTGTGTCTACCTCTCTTCTTAGAACAACCTCAGTATGGTTGAATTAGAGCTTGCCGTACAGACCTCATCTTGACTTCATCAACCCTTTAGGGCCCTATCTCAGACAGTCAGATTCTAAGGTATGGCGATTACAGCGCGACACATGAATTGGGAGGCACGCGATTCAGTGCATCTTGTCCAACGATGCTTTTGCAATATAAGTGTATCTACGTAGTTTTCTGTTGCCCACAAATTCAGCAACTTCAAACGATACGAGCAAGATGTGGCAGTACAGTTTTCTTTGTGCAGATGGGCTTATAGCAAGGTTGGTTTTTTTTTTTTTTTTTTTTTTTTTCTCAATTTCAATGCCACATGCACACACACAATTTAAAATGAGGCAGTTTTAAAAAAGGATGATGGGATTTGTAGACAGATGCTAGCTGCGGCCCTGAGCAAGCCATTTACCCTGTGTTTTGCAAGCCTTCCCATATTTAGAGGAATGATAATTATTTCCTATGATAAACTTATGACATGAATTAAAAGAGAAGAAAGAATTTGGGGAAGGACCGAACAAAGAAGGTCTGTAGGAAGTGTCAGTGCTCTAAGCACGGACTAGGCTGCGTACACTTGTCACCTCAGCGCCGAGAAGACTGAGGTAGGAGGACTGTTAATTCAGTGCCATTCTTGGCTACACGGTGAGCTATGCAGCATCCTGGGATATGTAGAACATTGCAACACTCTCATTCCTGACCATCAAAAAGAAAGGAGGAGCAGATATCAATAACCTACCTCCTCCTCCTCTGCTGCAGGTGACCACTCCACACCTCATAGTTTTATGAAACGTCTACCTTCTATGTCGCATTATAATTATAGCTGGAGCTTCTACTTGAAGTGTTCTTAGAATAATTGGTGTTTCATTTCCTAAAAGCACTGCATCCATTCCAGAGAAGTCAACTGTCTCTGGGAGTCAGTCTTTCTGATAGCTGGTCTGGACAGACTGGGTAAATTGGTTTCTTCTCTCACTCCCTTCAGTGGCCAAGCTAGATTGCTTTATTGAATTTCCAGCAATTATTTGCTGTTACGCTTTCCATAAAGACCCTTCCCCTCTACTGTTCTCATGTTATGTAAGATTAACAACAATTGGTTTGATTATGAAGGTTCTCAGCCCAGCACTGGAGCAGTCACTGAACATTAGCCTGTCATCCTCTAAGCCGCAACAGTAAATACCTTCTGGAGCTGCAGCAGCCACTTGCTCTTAGAGTAACTGAGGCTCGCTCATCCTACTTCCCTTTTATATGTCTTCTAGGTATAGAAACCAACAGCAAACAAACAGTGCAAATATGTGCATCTCTCCAAAAAAGACATAAAGTAGACGTCAAGCACATGAGAAGATATTTACATTAGTCATGGGGGGAATGCAAAAGAAATCTATTGGGATAGATATTTAAGCCGGGCACATTACACGTCAGTGACAATTAGAGCCCTGTATACTGCTCGTGAACCTCTAAAATGATACAGCCACTGTAGAAAAGTGCTATGACGACTACTCAAAATGATAAACATACCATCTTGCCACTCTGCATTGAGTTACAAACCCAAATACATGAACATTGGAGCTTAGATGTTTGTAAATCCTGTTTAAAGCTGCTTCATACAGAATAGCTGAAAGGAGGAACTCTAAGTGCCCATGGATAAAGACATGGATAAACAAAACATAGGACAAGCAGGCATGCAATAACAGTCAACACTAAATCGGAAGGAAATTCAGTGACATGCTACAACACAGCTGATCCTTAAGAACATTTAACTAAAAAACACACCTTTCACAAAGACAAACTCTGGTTACTTATGTAAAGCATGCAGAGTTGGTGGAGTTTGAAAGGGAAACGGTGGTAACTAGGGGCCAGAGGAGAGAGATTTAGAATTAGTGAGTTCCTAATTTCCATCTAGGAAAGTGAAATGTTTTTTGGAGATGGAAGATGATGACACGCATAGAACAGCGGTAATATTATTAATGCCACTGAGCTGTCCACCAACGACAGTTAAGAGTCATTACAAGTTGTGGATGCTTTATCACATTTTTTTTTGAAAATTCCCTTCTGTTCTCACAGGAACTGGACCCTCCACCTTGAGATACTATGGCCTTGACCCAAGAATCGAGCAAACAAGCCAAACTGAAAGAAGTAGCAGGGGTCCCCTTGCAGGCTGCAATTGTGGACAACTGGAAGCAGATTCAGACCTTTAAGGCCAAGCCAGATGACCTCCTCATTTGTACTTACCCTAAATCAGGTAACTCAGCAGATTAAAAGCCCTAGCCTCACCCTCTGAGGCATCTGAACTCCTCCCTAAGATGGAACTGCAAGGGAAACCTGCCCTTGCTGTCCCATGATGAGCTCCATCTCAAATGCCTGTGTCCCTGGGGTTTTTGAAGCTCACTCAGCTGAACCATTCATGTTTCCCAGGAAGAGGTAACCTTTGTCTCTGTTCTTCTACTCTCTACAGAAATCCAAAGTCTTCCTGCCATAGCTAACAGGACTGTGGCCAGAGTGGTGGGGAAAGCCGACATCTGGCTCTACATCCCTTATTCAGGATGCTTAAAGGGGAGAATGGTAGGTTGCAGATTCTTACTCGTCCCTGTCTCCTCAGGGACAACATGGATCCAGGAAATCGTGGACATGATTGAGCAGAATGGGGATGTAGAGAAGTGCCAGCGAGTCATCATTCATCACCGGCATCCGCTTATTGAGTGGGCACGGCCACCCCAGCCATCAGGTAAGAGCCTTTGACTCTCCGTGTTCCTCTCCTGCCTTGTCTCTGTCCTGGCCTTGTCTCTTTATCTCCTCCTCCTTCTCTTCTTCTTTCCCTTCCCTCTTTCTCCCCCTTCCTTCCCTGCTTCTTTGGGTTTTGTTTTGTTTTGTGGAAGTATCTCTCTACATAGCCCTGACTGCCCTATAACTCACTAGCTAGCCTTGAACTCACAGAGATCTATTTGTATCTGCCTCCTGACTTCTGGGTTAAAGGCATGTGCCACTGTGCCCAGATCCATTTCTTTTCTTGTCTCTAATCCCACAAAATGTGAATTTTTGGACATTTCTGCCTTGAATTTCAACTTTCAGCTTATATTATGAGTCTGTCAAGAAGCTTGAATGCTACTTCCTCTATAGTGAGGAAGTAGTGACGAATGCTAATGCTCAGCTTTCCTTTGTGTTTCCATTTAGTCTAATTCCCCATTGTGCTGCCCATATTTTTTGGTTAAGCCTTTCTGTAAACACCATTATAGATATGCACACCCAGAGATCTATTTCATGGTGATTCTACAGTCATGTTGACAATGGAAAGTAACCAGTATAGCTGGTCACATTCTAGACCTCACATCATACAAGCAAGTTGGAAAGTCATTTCACAGTATTTCCTCCTACTGTACATTTATAGTTAAAAGTCAATTATTATCAGTCACACTTCTAGTTTTTATAACTACCCCCTCTGTGTAGCAGGCTTCCTGATTCTTCATGTAAAAGAATCTTTACCATTCACTATGGATCAGAATCCAGATTAGAATGTGCCACCTAACAGAATGAAGTCACCCCAAACCTAGAAACAACTGTGGTACTCAAGATTAAGTCCCAGCTCCCATTGATATCACTTCCAAAAGCCTAGGTGCTAGGCTAAAGGACACCCTTAGGGAGACTCTGTGTTACCTTTATTGCCCCTCTCCTCAGTCTAATTCAATGATTTCACAGAGCAAGTCCCTTTAAGAGTCATAAATAGAAGTGCAAAAATCATAAATCATGTGTCAACATTGTTTTTATATTGTAGATGAACCATCACTGCAGAGAACCAAAGAGAGGGCTTGGCTCTGGCAGGGAAGTAAGAAGGGCCTGATCCTGACTGGATACCTTAGTAAGATAGCCTTTTCTATTCCCAGCTTCCAGCTCATCATCGCCAAAGTGACAGAGTAAATTCATTGGGGGTATCTTTAAAATGATCTGAGGTTTTGGGTTTGAGAGGGGCACTGAGAGGAGTTTCCTTTGAGATGAAAGGCTTGTTAGAAGAATTGTTAATCCCACAGACATACAGACAGATAGCAGCATGAAAAGGCTCTGATGAGAATCCATGCCACATGGTAGAATGTGTGTGTTGGGGGGGGCAGGGTCCTTATCTCCAGCTCTCAGAGGAAAGAGGAGGTTCCATGAAGTCAGGCTGTCTCTGATTCCTTCCTATTCAGTAAGATGAGGAAAAGGGATCCCAGGATAGAAAGCACAATTCCAATGATGTTTGCAGGCACATTTTGGTGTGAGGTTTGACCACACCATACAGGTGAGGATGTGTTGCCATTGGTATCTCTCTGATCTTGTGGAGTCTGATAGCCTGGGCCTCTAAATTTTCTTAAATAAGTAAGAATAGAGTCTAGAATTTGATTTTGCAGGGAATCTGTTTTTCTATAGGTTTAGAGATCCACATATAAGTTATTGGCGGGGGCTTGCCTTTTTTTTTTCCCCCTCAAAAGAAAAAGGCTGCTTCAGGGCGGAGGGGCGGGGCATGGCCCAAGGAGCAGTTTGGTTTCAATTTTCTCAATAACACAGACTTATTTGAGCCTCCATCTTATCTTCTACCAACTGACAAAGTAAATTCACTGAAGCTCGTACCTACAAACACAAAATCAATGCCAATAACCCTTCTAAAGGACCCACCCCCCCTAAAAGCCAAAAATAGGATGATCCATGTGTGGGTGATCGGTACCTAGAGTGGAAGCTCCCGTGTGCTGGGCATATTGTGCTGTCATCTTCTGAATTTGGTTAAAGGTGTGGATAAAGCCAATGAGATGCCAGCTCCAAGGATACTAAGGACTCATCTTCCCACTCAGCTGCTGCCACCATCTTTCTGGACAAATAACTGTAAGGTAAGACAGCAGCAGTTCCCCTGGGACTGAGCAAGGGAAGCCCAGAGAGTCAGGCCTCTGGAGCCTGAGTGAGAACACCTCCTCAGCACTCTCTACCCACTCCCTTTGAGAACTAGCACATAGTACTAAGCAGAAGACAAGGCTAGAGGTAGTAGGGTGTTCCCCTGGGTGGTTTCAGATATGATGTGAAGGCGGAGGCTGACGCATACTGGTGGTGGGGAGCAGGAACCTAGGCTGGAGAAGGGCTGATGGAATGGAGCAGAAACAAGCTTGAGTAGAATAAGTATGGAGGACTGGTTATTCAGAATAGGAAAGCATAGTCGAGCCGCAGAACAAGCCAGTGCTTGGATGCAGCCTCAGAAGCCTCTGGGCTTGTTTTACTTTTTCTAGAACTTCTAGTTTAGTATGTCCCTGCCACATTGAGAGTGCTGGAGCATGGCAGGAATGTGTAAGGGTAGAGTATCCTTGCAGTGAATGGAGCTGAGATCCCAGGATGAGGCAATAGCTTTGCTGAGAAGGATACCGTCTTTGTAAGTGGGAATAAGGGAAAGAAGGACAAAAAAAGGTCTGGAGAGATGGCGCAGTGGTTAAGAGCACTGGCTGGTCTTCTAGAGGACCCTGGTTTCAGATCTCTGCACCCATATGGTGGCTCAAAACAGTTTGAAGCTTCAGTTCTAGGGGGATCTTTTCCCTCTTCTGGTTTCTGTAGGTACTGCATGCACAGAGTGCATATTCATATAAGCAGGCAAACATCCATATAATAAAATAATTAAGTAATTAAATATTTAAATGTTGTTTTAAAAGAGCTAAAATATTTCTAGATACCAGAGTATAGTTGGGACTCCACAATCAAATGACTTGTCTACTGCTGGTAAAGGTGGGTGAGGAATGAGAATTCTATTTCTGCCCTTACTGAGACCTGATATCACTAAATCACTGAGGAAGGACCCTTTAAGGTGCCCAGCTGAGAACAAAGAAGTTGAAAAAGCCCTCAAGTTACAGAAAAATAAAGAGGAATAAATTTAGAAAAGCAAATTGAGCCTGGAGCCCTGCAGGGGTATTTGATGGACTGGGTGATTCAACAATATTAGCTTTAATGTTTGCATGGGGACTGGAACAGAGCCTAAGCACAAATAAATGGTATTTTTAAATTGTGTGTGTGTGTGTGTGTGTGTGTGTGTGTGTGTAATCATTGAAAATTAAAAACCAGAACTAACCCAACTCATACACTATATGCGTCTGGATAGAATGCATGAACTTGAAGGGGCTGGAGTGAGGGTTTAGGAGAGAAGGCAGTCATGTGATGTGGTTGGAAGTCACACACATGAAAAGCAAACAAGATAGCCACAAGCTGTCAGGCAATATTGAGGTGAAAGCAACCTGAGGTTTAAAGTTTAAGAATTCAAGTGAAAAGAAAAACAATCCAACACTTTAAAACAAAACAAACTTCCTCCAGTCTGAGTGTGGTAGCTCTTGCCTCTACTCCCAGTACATGGGAATTCAAGGCCAATCTCGTCTACAATGCTAGTCCGGATAGCCAGGGCTCTGTGTGTGTGTGAGAGAGAGAGGGGGGGGGGGGGGGGAGGGAGAGAGAGAGAGAGAGAGAGAGAGAGAGAGAGAGAGAGAGAGAGAGAGAGAGAGAGAGCCCCTATTTCAAAACAAACAACCAAAACCTTTCTCCAATGGAGCATGGCAACATGGTGGCAGTAGGAAACATGTGCTAGATTTCTAACAAGGCGACAATGTCTCCCTGTAGGGCTTCTCAACCTTGGCCTTATTCAATGCACCTGGCATTTGTTTAGTCAACTATATGAAAACACACAGATGCAAAATGATCATCACTGAGGAAGGTTTGTGCTCACAGAATATAGGAACCATGACACTGTTACTTGATTCAAATACCAGATGGAGCTACTGCTTTTCCAGATACCAAGCTGAAATTTCTGGAAAGCTCATTGGCATCTTAGTTGATGAAAGTCTAGAAAGTTGACAGGTCAGACTTTCTAGAGGAAGAGTTTGCTCCTGGTAACAAAGGGGCCCAAGAATTGCGCTAGGTATAATGAGTTAGGGCTGGGCTGGAGGTAGCAAATTGACAACAATGCTCCAGGTTGAGTTGTTCTGCCAGAGCAGGAGAGCTGAGCATCCCTTAAAGGACTGACTCAGGCAAAGAAGAACTCAAAACCTGGCATATTTGTGCCCCTTTAACCCACCTCTCTTCCTCTCCAAAGTTCCTTTATGTGGCTCGAAATGCGAAAGACTGCATGGTTTCCTATTACCACTTCTATAGGATGAGTCAGGTGCTCCCAGATCCGGGTACCTGGGATGAGTATTTGAAACCTTCATCAATGGAAAAGGTAAATAAAAATGCTTTGTGTATCCCTGTGTTCCTACTCCAATGAGGCTGCATTGAGAGAACCACTCATGACAGTTGATCCCCCCAATATCCTCTATTGGGAGATTCGTGGCCTATAGAATTACCCTTGGACTGGTGTCCCTGCCATGTATAATACGAGGGTGCAAGTGGTTGTGCATAATCAACATGAAGACACTTTATCACATTAAGGCAAAACCCCCAAGACTGACCCAAAGCACATGACCTCGGAATCAAGAAGCTCAGTGCCCTTTAAGATATATCTGACACAGAATTTTCATTCCATGTCTCTGACCTACTTTAAGCATCTACCCCCCCCCCCAAAAGAATCCTGACTCCCAGGAAGCTTATGTTCATGGACACTGCTCTGTTACAGTAAGTTGGGGATCCTGGTTCGACCATGTGAAAGAATGGTGGGAAATACGAGACAGACACCAGATTCTCTTCCTCTTCTATGAAGATTTGAAGAGGGTAAGTAAATTACTGCTTCAGGATCAGGGAGTGCTGGAGGGGGCTTTTCCTCCCTTCTACAAGGCACCCTGGAAATAACTACTTATAAGACTCAATTATTATTTACAAATACCTAGGCCATATAGCTAGGCTCTGTCCTAACTAGTGCAAACTTACAATCAAGTATTTATATTACTTTACAGGTTGACAAGTGGCTGGA
Organism: Acomys russatus; assembly: GCF_903995435.1. Lineage (NCBI taxonomy): Eukaryota > Metazoa > Chordata > Mammalia > Rodentia > Muridae > Acomys > Acomys russatus. The sequence goes on along the minus strand of NC_067147.1, from coordinate 35,083,376 downwards.
CACATGAGCTCTGGAACCATGCATCTGTTCCCTGACATCTTGCTGGCAGGAATCACCTGGCTGGCTCTCTTCCAGAATGCCTTCTGCCTTCTGGAAGTCCCACCTCTGTCATGTCTCAGCCATAGATGATAGGTCTTTTAATTGACAGTTGTTGGATCTATGCAATGCACAAGAGATTCCTTCTACAAGGGGCAGAGAAGCTGCTTTAGGGATGCTATTCTTACAGGGATGTGTGGAGAAATGGGATCAAGTCGTGAACTCTTCCAGTTCAACTCAGTGTTACTCTCACCCACAGAACCCAAAGCATGAAATCCAGAAGGTAATGCAGTTCATGGGGAAAAACTTGGATGAAGCAGTACTGAATAAAATCGTCCAGGAGACATCATTTGAGAAAATGAAAGAGAATCCTATGACAAATCGTTCTACGGTACCCAAAGCTATCCTGGACCAATCCATATCTCCTTTCATGAGAAAAGGTTTGTGGGGCTTCTTTATCCCTAGTTCTGAGTCAGTCTACCTCAAGCAAACACTACCTCAAACTCCTAAGGCTAGAGACTGTTCCTAGTATACATGAGATTCTACGCACCAAGACCTAAAGATAACTAATGCCAGAGCTACTTCTGGGGCACACCTCATTATCAGACCTAAGATCTTGAAACCAGGAAGTTGCCACACTGCTATAAGACTCTACCACGTGTAATTACAGCGACTGTCCGCATACGAGCTCACTGCCTTCCACTACTGCGCCTTCCTCCTGTTCCATAGCTACTGCCTCAGCGTCTGTGTATGACTTAGTTTTGATCATGATCCCGAATCACTCAGCCTCAGGACTTTTCACCACATATTGCTGAGATCCAGCCTCTTAATGCTTCTAGATTCTAAAAGAAGATTTCTGATTGGCCCAGGCAGTCCAGTTTTAAGGGGGAAATGTTAATATTATTATTTTTTAATTAGTACATTCAATAATTCTTTTTTTAAATCAACCCTACTTGCCTATCTCACACACACACACACACACACACACACACACACACACACACACACATAAAATAAAAATAAAAACCTTTCCCAAGAAGCTAGGAACAGCACAAAGCCCTTCCAGGCCACCTCATTAACATATGCATTTCTTTTCCACGCCAGTGTAACTAAGAACTGGTGTTTACATACGTCCTCTATTTTTCTTCCAGTACATGAGTTAATTCATTCACTGCCCTTGCAGCCTCCAAAGTATCCAATCCCCTGAGACATACCCCTTTTCTCTCTTAATCAGTGGTGATGATTTAGCAAGTAGTCTTTCCCCAAGCCCATCCATATCTACCATTCTCTGTATACACTTGCATTGCTTCTTTGCTTGCTTGCTTTGGCCCATAAAAACACAAATATAGGGCTGGAGAGATGGCTCAGAGGTTAAGAGCACTAGTATGTTCTTCCAAAGGTTCTGAGTTCAATTCCAGCAACCACATTGTGGCCCACAACCATCTACAATGAGATCTGGTGCCCTTGTCTGGTGTGCAGGTGTGCATGCAGGCAGAATACTGTATACACAATAATAAATATTTTTAAAAACACAAATATAGATACCACTGATAGAAATTTGTTCATTACAACACAAACTATGGTTATATAACACCTTTTTTTCTGTCATTCATCCAATTATTTCTCCTATTATAGAAACTATAGATAATGTGTTTACATTTTCTGATTAATGTTTCAATGAACATTTTTGTTCATCAAGTTGCATAATTTTCCACAAGAATCACAGGTGTTACAAAGAGCATTTCCATATCAAACATTATTTTAACCATTGCTTGTTGAAAAATAAAATCTCATCCTAATTTTCTCCAAATTATCTTCGAGATATAATCTACATAAAAAAAACAACAACCCACGGAAATCAAGTATACAGTTCAACACACTTTGATAAACAAACAAAATATATAGCCAACACCTGAATCAAAGTAGCAACAAATTCCTTCACCTTGGGAAATTTACTCTGACAGCCTTTCAGTCAACCTCTTTCTACATAGAGCAATGTTATCCTCTCTCACTGTAGGTTGATTTTGTTTGTTCTTCGATGGCAATATACATGGAGTATCACAGTGTGTATTTCCTTACGTCCAGGACCTTTTGCCATCATAACATCTTAAAATCCCCTGGTATGGCTAAATGTCTACCACTCACTATTTTTAACTGTGACTATCCAATATATGTTTGTAACACATCACCACATAACTGGATTAGTTGTCCACTTGATTTAGAAGCTAGAACCCCTACACAAAGACCACAAGGGATGAACTGGGACCCTGTCAGGCCAGCTCCAATGTGGGCATCCCACACTCTGCTCAGCCACACAAAAGCCATCAATCAGAGACTGATACTCATGTCTGGGCTTCACCTTTTAGGAACTGTGGGTGATTGGAAGAACCACTTTACTGTGGCCCAGAATGAGAGGTTTGATGAAATCTACAGGCAAAAGATGGAAGGAACTTCTATAACCTTCAACATGGAACTCTGATGAAGATGTGAAGACAGACGCCAAGAACATGGAAGCTGCCTGCAAGCCTCAACCCAGCCAAAAGAAACCCTGAAAGCATACTGTAAATGCCAAGGATCACGGCTCAGACTCTGTGATTATTAACATCACATTACCATTTTACAAATCAGATCATGTCAATGTATAGTTTATACATGACTCAGTACAAATCAGGAAGATAGTTTAATTTGTTAGGAAAAACATAAACTTTAATGCTATAAAATTTAAGTTTGCATTTTTCTAAGAGGTATATATTATGTTCTCGCTCTGAAATAACTACCTTAAGTACAACCACACAAATATCAGAGATCATCTGTATGAATGTAAATGAAATTCCTAATGTCTTCCTGCTCAATCAGAGTGTTCTTTGTTACAACAGGAAGAATCAGTCTGCAGCCTGCTTATGAGAACACGCAGGAGGAAAATGAGGGAAGGTGCAAGGAGGTGTCAGAAAGTCAAACCTTAATAGAGGGAATTCTAGTTATGGGTCATAAAAGAAACAAAAGAAAGCATGAAGGCAGTCTTTGGGGAACCCAAATTATGTCTTGATAAAAGCAGAATAGAGGCATTGTTGGGGCTGAAATGAGATATCACGAAAACAATATGAATTGGAGAGATTTATTTGGGGGAAAGGAAGGGGAGAGGAGTTAGGGCTGGAGTGGGTCATGAAGGTAGAGAGAAAAAGACAGACAGCAGGAGAGAAACAGAAAAAGGGAAAGGGGCTTCCTTAGAGAGAGGAGAGAGAGAGAGAGAGACAGAGAGAGAGAGAGGAGAGAGAGAGAGAGAGAGAGAGAGAGAGAGAGAGAGAGAGAGAAGAGGAGAGGAGAGGAGAAGAGAAGAGAAGAGAAGAGAAGAGAAGAGAAGAGAAAAAGAAGAGAAGAGAAGAGAAAGATGACAAGTTGGGCCCTGTGTAGTCTGGCATCAGGCGGCCATGATGTCACAGGTTGCTAAGCAACCTAGACAAAGCCACCTATATACCAACAGGCATGGTGCTCAGCATGGAGCCAATTAAATTTTGATCTACTGTCATCCCCTCTGACTTGTAACCAATCCAAATGTCTCTTTTACCTAGTTTCCATTTATCTCCAACTAGTTCTATGTCTCAGTCATCCACTTACTCCCAGTACACGAAACAGTGTGGGACACACAGCATGTTACATGAGTGAATGATGGTACAGACGTCAGAAGGGCAGGCACGTTTCATGTCACTGACTATTAGCTTTTCCCCTTTCATTTGAGTTCCAGATAAAAGCATTACTAAGCTGACAACAGCAGGAGCAGCTTGTGGTGAGAGCAGGAATCCAGGGAACATAACATGAGCTAAAATGCTAATTGTTTTCTATCACCCAAACCTATACTTTCTCCTAAAAGGACACGTGATGAAGACTTGGACCCAGCATGGTGTTACTGCTAGCAAGAGGCATTAGAAAGTATAGTAGAAGTCAGAGGATGGAAGCTAGGTGACTGGAGCCCCTTGCTTTCCCTTTTCTTTAGATCTTGGCAGTTTTGGTGAGCAGTTTTGCTCGGCCATTTACTCCCATGATGATATTCTGTTCATTTGACCATGAAATGTAAATTCTGAAACTAAGAGCCAAAATAAACCTTTCATCTTTCTAAGTTGATTATCCCGATACTGTTATAGTGAAAGAAAGCTGACTGACACATTTGCTGTGATGTGGTTATAAAACACTCAGTCTTCCCTGGAAAACATCCTTAATTTTGTTGAACTTATAAACAATTGTTTGATTACTGCTGACATTTAACTATTGTGCATAGGAAATTGACACCTTCTACCATGTAAAGGATGTGTATCTTCTAATTGGATTGTAAATTGTTATTATGTCTGTTTTCTTTGCATCTGTAGTGAAGCCATTCAGAGATGCTCTAGGTAGGAGTCTACGTTACAACTCCAAACCAAACAGAAGCCTCTACACCTGCTCCCTTTCGAGGTTAAGTTCATAACACCTCACAGTAACTCCAGCTTATTTAAGGGCCAAACTGTATCTCCAACCATGTACTGATTAACAGTAGATTCAGGGGTAAAGTGTGGAAGGTTGGTGGTGACAATCTCAAACCTCTTCGGTTCTGGCTTTATCCTGCTGTAGGTTTTCTTTTGTATTCAGAATTTAAAACAGCAGTACTTGAAAGAGATAAATTGTAAGGCATACTATGTTAGTTTAGCAAGTACAAGATTGTATTCATAACTTACACATTGGTAATTTTTAATTATTAATTTTAGAATTAACCATGAACCAAGTGATAAAACACCATATCATAGGTATAATTAAGTAATTGTTAGAATTGTACTTTTATTGATATTTTACTTTTATTAGAATTGACTCATGATTATTTTACTGGAGTGTCTCATAGATTCGTGATTATTTTCTGGCATGTCTCTATAGACAAAATTCATTAAAAAGAAGTTTTAACTACTCTATTTCTTTGCTATCCATCATTTGTTTATTTTTATTCATGATAAATACTGAAAACAGTTTGGGTGTAGGAAAATGTTGGAAAATCCTGCTGCTAAGATAAAAGCCTGATATAACTGGGAAGCCCTTAGCTCAATGCAAAATGGAGGACTCCCTTTGTCAACAAGGCTTCCTCTTCTTTCCCTAGGGAGCTAGATCCTGGAACCCACACTCTCTGTGGAATGTTACAGGTCCAAATTCCTTTCTCCCAATAAGGACCCATTGAGCAAGCACCTGCAATTCCTAGAATGCCTATTCATTCTAGTGAGGAATTTCAGTACCTTCGCCCTTCAGCCGATGACATTTGCCCACCCTGGAAATCCCTACTCCCTCCCCAAAGGCCTATATTAGCCTCACTCACATCCAATAAGTTGATCTGCCTCCCTGCACCTGATCTCAGAGTGTCCTCATTTTTGTTCATACTTTTGTGACTACCGAACTCCCAGTCCATCGCCCCTGCTCCATTTGCCCTCCTGGACTGATATCAGCTAACAATCCCTGAGGACAGGAAGTGTTACGGGAAAAATGGGTATTAAAAATGATTCATTGCAGGATAAGTATGGGCCAATTTTAAAACTCGTGCCACTTTGCTCAGTAGATTGCTCCTGGTTCAGGTATGTCTAACATCTTGGGGTCTCCATTGCAACTTAGACTTCATTATCATAGGTTCATCCAAGACCTTCTGGGACCTCTTAGTAGGAACTCCGACCCTGCCACACACAGAGAAATGCTGGAGCTAAGCTACATCATAAACCAAATGGACCTAACAGATATTTACAGAACATTTCACCCAAATACAAAATAACATACCTTCTTCTCAGCACCTCATAGAACTTTCTCCAAAATTGAACAAATACTCGGACACAAAATTTACAGACAAAAAAAAAAAGACTATCAGAAGAGAAAACTGAATATCAACAATTGAGAAAACTAACAACAAACAAAACAGAAAGCTTACAAACTCACGGTAACTGAACGGGTCACTGCTGCATGAAAAGTGGGTCAATAGAGAATTAGAAATTTAAGGCTTTCTAGAATTGAATGAAATGATTGTATAACATATTAAAATTTATGGGATACAATGAAAAGAGTTCTTTTTTTTTAATTTTCTCACTTTACATCCCAATTATAGCCCCCTCACTCCTTGCCTTCTGGTCGCACTCTCCCTCCCTCATCCCCCATCCCCTCTAGCCTAGTCCTCAGAAAGGGGAGCCATCCTTCCCCATCATCTGACCTCAGCCTATCAAGTCTCATCTGGACAGCCTGTATTCTCTTCCTTTGTGGCCGGGTAAGGCCACCATGACAGGGGGAGGTGTTCAATGAGTGGGCACCAGAGTCCGTGTCAGAAGTAGCTCCTACTCCCCATATTTTGTAACCCACAAGGCGACTGTGCTGTCTGTCTACTACATCTGAACAGATAGTCTTGGTCCTCACCATCCATGCTCCTTAGATGGTGCATCAGCCTCTGCAGCACCCCCCACCCCACATGGATTTGTTGGCTCCACTGTTCTCCTTGTGGAGTTCCTGTCCCCTCCAGGTTCTTCTATCCCCCAACTCTTCCATAAGGCTCCTTGGGCTCCACCCAGAAATTGGCTGTGAATCTCAGTGGCTGCTTTGATCCCCTGCTGGGTGGACACTTCAGAGGTTTTCTATGGTTGAATCTGTCCTGTTCCCTCTCCTAGCCACTTCTGATGTCTATTCTATTTACCCTTTGGAATGAGAATTAAGCATTTTCCGTACAGTCTTCCTTGTTATTTAGTTTCTTTAAGTCTGTGTATTGTAGTGCGGTTATCCTGAATTATGTGGCTAATATTCACATTTAAGTGAGTATATACCATGCATCTCTTTTTGGGTCTAGGTTACCTTACTTCTAGTTCTGTCTATTTGCTTGCAAATTTTAAGATTTCCTTGTTTTTAATAGCTGAGTAGCATCCCATTTTGTAAATGTACCACAGTTTTGTTTTGTTTTGTTTTGTTTTTCTTTTTAATCCATTCTTTGGCTGAGGGGCATCTAGTTTCCAGATTCTGGCTATTATGAATGAGGCTACTATAAACATAGTTGAGCAGATGTCCTTGTTATATGGTGAAGCATCTTTCAGGTATATGCCTAGGAGCTAAGTCTTGAGGTAGCACTATTTCCAATTTTCTGAGAAAGCGTCAGATTGATTTCCAAAGTCATTGTACAAGTTTGCATTCCCACCTGCAATGGAGGAGTGTGCTCCTTGCTCCACATCCTCACCAGCATGTGCTGTCACTTGAGTTTTTTATCTTCGCCATTCTGTTAGATATAAGGTGGACTCTCAGAGTTGTTTGATTTGCATTTCCCTGATGACTAAGGACATTGAGCATTTCTTTAAGTGTTTTTCAGCCATTGGAGATTCCTCTGATGAGAACTCTCTGTTTAGCTGTGAATCCCATTTCTTCTTCTTCTTTTTTAACCATATTTCTTAATTGGATTATTGGTTTGTTGGAGATTAATTTCTTGAGTTATTTATATATTTTGGATATTCGCCCTTTGCTGAATATAGGGGTGGTGAAGATCTTCTCCAAGTCTGAAGGCTACCTTTTGTTCTGATGACAGTGTTCTTTGTCTTACAGAAGCTTTTCAGTTTCATGAGGTCCCATTTATTAATTGGTGATACTAGACCCTAGGCTTCTGGCATTCTGCTCAGAAAGTTGTCTCTTGTATCAATGAGTTCAAGACTCTTCCCTATTTTTTCGTCTAACAGATTTAGTGTGTCTGGTTTTATGTTGAGGTCTTTAATCCACTTGGACTTTAGTTTTGTGCAGGGTGATAAATAAGGGTCCATTTGCATTTTTCTACACATAGACATCCAGTTAAGACACGTAACATTTGTTGAAGAGGCTATATTTTTTCCATTGTATGGTTTTGGCTGCTTTGTCAAAAATCAAGTTTCCATAGTGGGTGGGTTTATTTGTTAGTCTTAGGTTCAATTCCATTGATCCACCTGTTTCTATGCCAGTACCAGGCAGTTTTTATCATTGTTGTTCTATAGTACATCTTGAGGTCAGAGATGGAGATGCCACCAGAACATCTTTTATTGTATAGGATTGTATTAGCTATTCATAGTTTTTTATTTTTCCATATGAAGTTGAGAATTGTTCTTTCAAGGTCTGTAAACAATTGTGTGTTTTGATGGAAACTGTACTGAATCTGTCCATTGCTTTTGGTAAGATGGCCATTTTTACTATGTTAATCCTACCAATCCATGAGCATATGAGATCTTTCCATCTTCTGATACCTTCCTCAATTTCTTTCTTCAGAGACTTGTAGTTTTTTCATACAAGTTTTTCACATGCTTAGTTAGAGTTACACCAAGATGCTTTAAGTTTTTTGTGGCTATTGTGAATGGCATTGTTTCCCTAGTTTCTTTCTCACCTTCTTTGTCATTTGTATACAGTAGGGCTATTAATATTTTTGAGTTTATTTTGTATCCAGCCACTTGGTTGAAGGTGTTTATTAGCTGTAGGAGTTCCTTGTTAGAATATTTGGGATCATTTATGGACACTATAATATCATCTGAAAATAGTAAATGGGTGTTGGATTTTGTCAAATGCTTTTTCAGCATCTAAGGAGATAATCATGATTTTTTTTTCTTTCAGTTTGTTTATATGATGGGTTACATTGATGAATTTCTGTATATTTTTGATGTGTTCTTTGATTCAGTTTGCAAGTATTTTATTGGGTATTTTTGCATCAATATTCATAGGAGAAATTGTTCTGAAATTCTCTTTGTCGGGTCATTGAGTCATTCAGATATCAAGGTTACTGTGGCCTCATAGAATGAAATTGGTAATGTTTCTTGTGATCCTGTTTTATGGAATAGTTTGAAGAAAATTGGCATTAGCTCTTCTTTGAAGGTTGGGTAGAATTCTGCACTGAATCCATTTTGCTCTAGGCTTTTTTTGCTTTGGGAGACCTTTGATGATTGCTTCTATTTCCTTAGAAAATGTAGGATTATTTAATTTCTTTACCTGATCTGATTCAATTTTGGTAATTGGTAGCTATCACGAAGTTTTGTGGCATATAGGCTTTTGAGGTAAGACCTAATGATTCTTTGGGTTTCCTTGGTGTCTGTCATTATGTCTCCCTTTTCATTTGTGATTTTGGTGCTTTGAGTACTCTCCCTCTGCCTTATAACTAATTTGGCTAAGGGTTTGTCTATCTTGTTGATTTTCTCAAAGACCCAGCTTCTGGTTTCATTGATTCTTTGAATTATTTTTTCTTGTTTCTAATTTATTGATTTCAGTCCTGAATTTGATTACTTCCAACCTTCTACTCCTCTTGGGTGTGTCTGCTTGTTTTTGTTCTAGAAATTTCAGCTGTACTGTTAAGTTGCTAGTGTGGGATCTCTCCAATTACTTTATGAAGGCATTTAGTGCCATGAACTTTTCTCTTAGCACTGCTTTCACTGTGTCCCACAAATTTGGGTATGTTGTGACTTTGTTTTCTTTTTACTTTCTTTCCTTGTTTCTTTCTTTCTTTTGTTTGTTTTTTGTTTGTTTGTTTGTTTGTTTTTTAGTTACTGCAGCACTTTTACTTTTTTTTACACAATGACATGTTGCTGCCAGGGCCTAATGTTCTCACTGAACAGTAGAAAGCCAAAATTTGTCATTTCTTAATGAATTGTTACAAAAAACTTACATAAATTAAAAAGATGAATACATTTACAGGTCTCAATGCAAACGTTCCCAACTCAAGGCAAGTAACAACCCACAGCCATCAGGAGGGAAAAAAAAAAACAGAACAGAAACTAGAACCTAAGGCTCGGACTTCCCCACCCTGTTAGACCGGCAAGTTGGAAGTGGTGACTGGATCAGGAACCCTTGTCAGCCTCGAGAAATCCTGAAAGTCAGCTGTTGATCACAATGATCCACCAGGCTGGGGATTTCTCTTCCACAGCGTGCCTTCCCCAGCCACCAAGTAACCGAGCCACATGGACTAAGGGCTAAAGCACAGGGTATTAAACATATACCAAGGGAACAGTTAACTTGAATACAAGGTCAAAACCAGCAACAAGTTCTACGATCCAGTGCTGATATTAGATAGAAGCTTCAAGGACCAATTTCTTTACAAAGACGTACTCCATTTTCATGAGGTTAGCATGAGGTGTGTACATTTGCCAGTGCAAATCCATAGTTCATAATCAGCTCATGCAGCAGATGCCTGGCACCTGCCAGTCCATCTAGAAGCATTTGCAGTGGGCGATGGAGGGGCCCGACTCGTCGTACTCCTGCTTGCTGATCCACGTCTGCTGGAAGGTGGACAGGGAGGCCAGGATGGAGCTGCCGATCCAGACTGAGTACTTGGGCTCAGGAGGAGCAATGATCTTAATCTTCATTGTGCTGGGTGCTAGGGCTGTGATCGCCTTCTGCACCCTGTCAGCAATGCCTAGATACATGGTGGTACCACCAGAGAGCACTATGTTGGCATACAGGTTCTTAAGGATGTCCACATCACACTTCATGATGGAGTTGAAGGTGGTCTCATGGATGCCACACGACTCCATGCCCAGGAAAGAAGGCTGGAAGAGAGCCTCTGGACACCAGAATCGCTTATTGCCAATAGTGATCACCTGTCCAACAGGCAACTCATAGCTCTTCTCCAAGAAGGAGGAGGATGAAGCAGTAGCCATTTTTCCCTGAAAATCCAGGGCCACATAGCACAGCTTCTCCTTAATGTCACATACAATCTCCCTCTCAGCCATGTTGGTAAAGCGTAGCCCTGCTCAGTCAGGATCTTGATGAGGCAGTCTGTCAGGTCCTGGCAAGCCATATCCAGATGAGAGATGGCATGGGGAAGGGCGTAGCCATCCTAGATGGGCACTATATGTGTGACCCCATGACCAGAGTCCATGATAATGCCAGTGGTGTGCCCAGATGCATACAAGGACAGCACTACCTGAATGGCCATGTACATGGCTGGAGGATTGAAGATTTCAAACATCTGTGTCATCATCTCTCTGTTCCCTTTGGGGTTCAGAGGAGCCTTGGTCAGAAGTACCAGGTGTTCCTCAGGGGACACACGCAGCTCATTGTAGAAGGTGTGGTGCCAGATCTTCTCCATATCATCCCAGTTGGTGACAATGCCATGATTGATGGGGTACTTCAGGGTCAGGATACCTCTCTTTCTCTGAGCCTCATCGCCCATGTAACAATCTTTCCGACCCATACCTGCCATTATGCCCTGGTGTCAGGGGCAAGCGATGATGGAAGGAAACTTGGCCCTGGGGAGTCATTGCCAGCAGAGTTAGCTTTGCACATGCCAGAGCCATTGTAAATGACAAGTGTGATGACTGGGGCAATGGAGCAGTGAGAGGACACGCAAGGTGAGTGGACAGCAGAGTGTGAGACCATGACTTCATTTTCACTGAATTCTAAGAGTTTTCTTTTCTTTCTTTCTTTCTTTTTCTTTCTTTCTTTCTTTCTTTTCTTTCTTTCTTTCTTTCTTTCTTTCTTTCTTTATTTATTTATTTCATCCCTGATCCAGTGGTCATTGAGTAGGGAGTTGTTCATTTTCCATGAGTTTGTAGGCTTTGTTGTTTCTGTTGTTAAATTCCAGCTTTAATCTATGGTGGTCTGATAAGATGCAACAGGTTATTTTGACTTTCTTGTACCTGTCAAGGTTTGGAGGTTTGGGGGGCTTTGGGGGTGAGGGTTGGAGAAGGTTCCATAAGGTGCTTAGAAGAAGGTATAATTTTTGTGTTTGTGTGAAATGTGTACATATCTGTTATGTCCATATGCTTCACGACGTCTAATATTTTCATTAGTTCTCCATTTAGTTTCTGTCTCAGTGATCAGTCTATTGATGAAACCACATACTAATGTATGTGGTTTGATGTGTTTTAAGCTTTAATAATATTTCTTTACGAATGTGGATGCTCCTGAGTTTGGGGCATAAATGTTCAGGATTGAGATGTCATCTTGATGTATTTTTCCTTTGATGAGTATGAAGTTTCCTTCCCCAGCTTGTTTCTTGGGCCTGTTTGCTTGGCATACCTTTTTCCAGCCCTTAACTCTGAGGTAATATCTATCTTTATTGCTGAGATGTATTTCTTGTATGCAACAGAATGATGGGTCCTGTATTCACATCCACTGTTAGCCTGTGTCTCTTTATTGGGGAGATGAGACAATTGATGTTGAGAGAGATGATGGTCGTGGTGGTAATGTGTGTTTGTGTGTGTGTGTGTGTGTGTGTGTCCTTTCTTTTGGTTTTGTGGACGTAAGGTTATTTATTTCCTGTGTTTTCCTGGGTGTAGTTAGCTTTCTTGGATTGGAGTTTTCCTTCTATTGTCTCCTGTAGGGTTGGATTTGTGGCTAGGTAATGTTTAAACTTGTTTTTATCATGGAATACCTTGTTTTCTCCATCTATGGTGACTGAAGGTTTTGCTGGGTATAGTAGTCTGGGTTGGCATCTATGGTCCCTTAGTGTTCGAATAACACCCATCCCTCTGGCTTTCATGGTTTCTGTTGAGAAGTCAGGTGCAATTCTGATAGATTTGCCTTTATATGTGACTTGGTGTTTTTTTCTTGCAGCTTTTAATATTCTTTCTTTGTTCTGTACATTTACTGTTTAGATTATTATGTGTGGGAAGGATTTTGTTTTCTGGTCTAATCTATATGGAGTTCTATATGCTTTTTATATACTTATGGGCATTTCTTTCTTTAGTTTGGGGAATTTTTCTTCTATGATTTTGTTAAAAATGTTTTCTGGGCCTAGGATCTTGAAGTCTTCTCCTTCACTATAGTCACAGTTAAAGTGTTTTAGCCAATTTTCTTGATATTTATATTAATTCTTTTCACATACAGTGTGAGAGCATGTGATGTTTGTCCGCTGGAAACAGACTTGTGAGAGGGTGCAAGATGTTTGCCCTCTTGAAAGGGAAATGTGCCTTGCTGGGGAGTGATCTTTACCCATTAATGAGCATCCTCATAAGAACTCTCAGAGGAAGTAAATAGAGCCCAAGGAACAGTCTTGGCCTTTGCATTGTGTCACATTCCTTGGCTGTTCACCTTTCCACTTCAAGACGCTCCTAGAGAGAAATGCTCCAGAGGATGCATTAATGTTCCAGCTCCTGAGGTTGCAGTAACTTTTGCTGAATTTTTGATTTACTATTTAATGAGTCTTCTGGAATCCTGACAACAAAGAGTGGAATAGGCCCAAGGAACTGGATCTAAAATGGTCAACTTCTCCTGTCCCTAGTAGCCTTCTTTCTCTCCTATCTAGGGTAGGTGGGTTGGAAAGGAAGTAGAGGCATTAAAGAACCCCAAGTAAAGTCAGGTTTTAATGATCAAAGCCTACAAACTTTTTTAACAATGAATATCATAGACATATCACAAGGATTAAAAAAAAAAGGAGAGAAAGGAAAGAAGGACAGAAGGAAGGACGGAAGGAAGGAAGGAAGGAAGCACTAGTACACAGAACATCCTGTAATAAGCATACCCTGGCACAGAGCAGAGCATGCTTTTATCAGTATGTTACATATTTTTATGTTGCTGTGATGAAGTACATGATAAAGCAACTTAAGGGAGGGAAGATTTCTTTTCGGCTCACATTTCAGAAGCTTTCACTTCATCATGGCAGGAAAGATGGTAACAGACTGGATTTGTGGCAGTGGCACATGAGGTAACTGTTAGTACATGACACTGATCAGGAAGCTCTGAGAGCCCAGGCCCAAAGCAGTCATCCCCCACGCTCCCACTTCCTCCAGCTAGGTCGCACCTCCTATGGTTCTACGATCTTCCAAAACATTTAGAGACAACCATTTAGAGACAAAGAGTTTAAACACATGAGCCTATATGCCAAAATAGGAGCTCACAGCTTTACTCCCAGCACGCAGGAGGTAGAAGCAGTAAGATCTGTATGAATTCTAAGCCACCCTGATCTACATACCTACTTCCAGGCCAGTCAAGGCTGCATAATGAGAACCTGTCTCAAGAACAAAAACAAGACAAAATGTCGGCACAGCCAGTATGTTTGTTTTGTTTTGTTTTTCAAGACAGGGTTTCTCTGTGTAGCCTTTGCTGTCCTGACAAGCTTTGTAGACTAGGCTGGCCTTACATCAATCCACCTGCCTCTGTCTCCGGAGTACTGGGATTGAAGGCGTGCACCACGATGCCCAAGTGTTCAGCACAGCCAGTATAATTCAATTAAATGTCTACATTCTTGGCACAAGGCTGAGAAATACAACCCTCTAAAATAAAAACATACTACAAGGATTCTGGTATTTAATAAGTCAGAGTTTCAAGGGATTAACATACATTTCAAAAACACACAAATGAAACCTACAAGGAATCTGAAAGTAGTACCTTCCTGAAGCCTACCTACCTACTATACACTTCTGTAGGTTCTCTATAGCTTGCTACTGCCGAGCAAAAGGACTAAACCAATATAAGTGGGTGCCGAAACATTTTGATACTTTGTTGCATTTTTGTTCTGATAAGTCTCTTAAAACTTTTGGTCACGAAGTTTCTAACATTTGTATGCTATTCAAATTAATGCATATCACACTGCATGATAAATATTAAAGAATCTTTTAAGGTTCAATTTTACTTTTATTTAAGTATATATTTATGTGTTCTGTATGATCATGTATTCCACATGCTATATACAGTAACAAACAGGTGCCTACGAAGAGGGCATCAGATCTGGAACTAATGCTACAGGTGATTGTGAGCTGCCTGACATGAGTGGTAGGAATTGAACTCAATCCTCTGCAAGAACAAGAGCTCTTTATTGTGAATTATATCCATATTTCCAAAGGACTCTTTCTTTTAAAAAATACTCTTTAATGTCAGCAATGGTGGCACATGCCATTAATCCTAGCCCTTGGGTGACAGAGACAGGTGTATCTCTGTGAGTTCCAGGTCAGTTTAGTCTACAAAATGAGTTCTAGGACAACCAAGGCTACACAGACTGTCTCAAAAAATAGTTTTATAAGATTTATTTCTTAATTATTATGTATATAGTACTCTACCTGCATGCTCACCTACAGAAGAGGGCATCAGATCACATCACAGATGGTTGTGAGCCACCATATGGTTGCTGGGAATTGAACTCAGGACCTCTGGAAGAGCAGTCAGTGCTCTTAACCTCTGAGCCATCTCTCCAGCCCAAAAGGCACCTTTTTTTTTGGGTTTTGGGTTTTTATTTTGTTTGGGGGGGGGCTGTTTTTTGTTTGTTTTGGTTTTTTGCTTGTAGCCTTGGTTGGTCTGGACTCTCTTTGTAGACCAGGCTGGCCTTGAACTCACAAAGATCCACCTACCTCTGCTGGGATTAAAGGCATGTACCACCATGCCCAGCACAAGAAATAGTTTTTAAACCAATCATGAAAAAAAGTAGTTTTTAAGCAATGTCTGATGACGCATACCTAAAACGCCAGCACTAAGGAAGCTGAGGCAGAAAGATCATAAAGATCATAAATCATAAATTATTATTGTATAGCTATCAAAGGGACCCTTACTAGTAACTGAGAGCTTTGACAGTGGCAGCAGTCAAGCACAGTGACCAACAAGAAGTACACAAAGGAAATAAATGTACCATTCTCCTGTATCAAAAAACCTTCCAATGCCTCTTTGAATGAAGTCCAACTATAACCTAAGTTCCACTTTTTGAGCATGGCTGGCAGAGCCAGTAAAAGATGACCAGTGCTGGGCATGGTGGCCCATGGTTTTAATCACAGAACTTGGGAGACAGAGGCAGGCGGACCTCTGTGAGTTCAAGGCCAGCCTGGTCTACAATGCGAGTCTAGGACAGCCAAGGCTGTCTTGAAAAACCAAACCAAAACAAAACAAACAAACAAACAACAAAAAGCCAAAACAACTAAAGAGAGCCACGACGCATGATGGCAATTAACTATAATTCCACCACTCCACCAGTTAAAATAGGAACATTGTAACATTGTACATTGAGAGCCAAGTTGGGCCACAGAGTTACATATCGAAATTCTGTCTCAAAACAAAAAGGCTAAAGAGGGGGCATTCTGAACTATCTTTGGTCCAGAATGCTGCCTGGTTCTAGGAGCTACCTTTTCTTGCTCAAATTAATTGCCTTAAATGTTGGTGGCAAGATACGGAGAGCATGGTAACACCTGCCTGCAAGACCAAGTCAGAACTACAAGTTCAAAGCCAGCCTGATGTACAGCCTCAAAACCCCAAGGGCTAAGGACTGATTTAACTGCAACCCAAACTCATTCCTACCAGGGAAAGAAAAAGTGCATTCCTAGGGAAAGACAGAGATGTAGAAATACAAAGCTTGTGTCTGTGCCAGCAGCAGACTAGGCAGCTCAGACTGATGAATTCGTGGACTATAACCACAGGCTGAGATACATTCACTTCTGCCTCCAACTTACAGGTAAGAGAACTAAGGCACGGAGCAGTAATGATGTATTTTGTACAGAGTGCTAGTCTAGCTTGGATGTAGTTCAATAGTGGAGTCCCCACGCAGCTTGTGTGAGGCCCTAGGCTCAATCATTAATATCAGAAAAGGAAATAAACAAACAAAACAATAACTGCATATGGAAACTAGTGGAAGAGTGCTTCTCCAGCATTTACAAAACCCTTAGACCAAGATAAAGCTGAATTACTATTAACAAGTTAGAAGATCACATGTCTCTGCATTTGCTAGCTCTTGATTTTAGCTTTGCCCAAACAGTAGTCAACGGACATCCTCTAAACAGAATTACGTATTTGAGAACACCAGATACCTTCACTAAGGAGTAGCGGAGTGCTTGCCTCCCACACTCAAATCCAACATGAGAGCTCCAGCACCAACAGCTACATGAAACAGCAGGAGAAATGGGAAGCTGGAATCACCTATGCCAACAATCTCCGGGAATGCGCACCCTGGGTGATTTTCACAGTTCAAGAAGTCCCACACTAAGAGTAGCTGCATAGTCATCTCCTGTTTATCACCGCAAGTGGACTTTGGAACTGTCTATCCCTTTATTTCAATCCCTCAATAATGACTGGATTATTGTGCTCCATGTGCCAGGTGTCATCAGATCAGGTTCTCCTCTCACGTGCTCTGGACATCCTATTAACTTCTTATAATATCAGAACTTTTAAGTTTGCTGACAGCTGAAAAATGGCTGGGTAGATTTAAACGCCTTTAAAGGGCATGGATTCAGTCAGAGCAGTCAAGCTACTTCAGAGTGCACACTACATTTCTCATGGAAGTAGGGAGCTGAGAAGGATATGACAGATGAACATGGCCATGCGTCAATACTAAATTATTCACATTACTGGTTTTAATAGATGCCTCCAATACTTTGTTCCAAATTATGATGCCTCCTTTTGACTTAGTAAGATGTCTGCTGTAATAATCACAGTAAAAATGCCTTTTAGATATATAAAAATAGCTTAGTCAGGAGCCCCACTATACACAAGGCTGCCGCTGATAACCAGAACCCAGTCATATCACTCACTCAAGATAACCAGACACAGTCCTGGGACCTTATAACACCCACTGGACAATATATAAGCAAGGACCAAGAAGCAATGCTCCGCTTTGCACATCTGAAAAGACTGGAAGGAGAGGAGGGAAGAGGCTATGACCATGATGTAAAGTGACTAAACAAATTAATTAAAAAAAAAAAAACAAGGTGAAATGAAGGTGACTTTTTGCTATTCCAAGGACATCCCCAGACTCACCCCATCAAGAATGGTAAATTCCCGAATGCACGACTTCCTGCCATGAAGACCAGATAGTGGAAAGATGGTCTGTGGAAGAAAGGAGGCCGAAGAGGAAACTCTGTTGCTGGAACTAACTCCCATGCAGCCACAGGCTTCTGGCCGTAAGACTGGGTAGCAGGAGCAGTTCACTCAGAGTTACATGAGGAGCTATATAGTCAAGACAATAGTAAACAAGGCAGATCTTAAATTTGAAATGCTGGCAAGTCAACCTAACCTGGCTACTCTACCAGCAACCTAAATTAGTACTTCAGAAAACAAGAAGTCAAATTCCTCTATTATTTGGCAAACAAATTGACAAAAAGCAAAAACTAGTACGAGGAATTTAGAAAAGGAATGGAAAGGAAGAGTCCTGAAAATAGATGAGACAGAATATGTCTCTTGGTACAACAAAAATTACCTAACTCAAAAAGAAACCGAAGATCGATAATCCATTGTCCAAGCCAGTAGTCGCTGAGCCCTTGGTAAAGAGGGCAGACCCCTCAGAGGTCCGCAGGTTCTTATGCAAAATAAAGATGGAGAAAGATGGAGAAACAACCCATTCAGAGAGGACTTAGAAACAGCCGATAAGGGCCAAGTTAGATGCCCCAATGATAACAAGATTTCTCTAACAATAACTGCCAATGAAGTTAAGACTATTCCTACCCATTTAACATACTCACGTGACCACTGCAGTAGAATCCAGACCATTTACAAGGACAGAGCTGCAGCAAATAAGACAAGATTTTACATAAAGAAGAGATAAAAATGCATCCTACGTAGGCTACTTATGGAAAGGGGAGCCGCTGTTACAGTAATGTTAGCCTTAGGCGAAATGAAGGGAGTCAAAGGGATTTTAGAAAATCCCCACATATCTTGTTGAGGTCTGATTCAGCCTTTAACATATCATAATTGTGGCTACTTTGTTTTTTAGTCTCCCTCTTGATTATAAGGTGAAATTAAGTTCAAGTTTTCAGGTTCTGTCTTCCAGTGATTATGTCTCCATGGCTTCATTTCTCAAATTAAAGGTCAGTTAGAAACACTTTATCTAGTTAGTCAAAATGACATAATGTTGCTTCCTACACCTGAATATCTGGTTGTTACCTGGTTACTATTTTGTTACCTAGTTATCACCTGGTTGCAGGGTTGTTTTTTTTGTTTTGTTTTGGTTTTGTTTTGTTTTGTTTTGTTTTGTTTTGTTTTATTGTTAACTGGTTATGATTTTCTTACCTGCTTGTTACTTGGTTACAACTTTTTCTTATTAAAAAGCCTAGCCGGGCAGGGTTGCACAAGGAAGGCAGAGGCAGGCGGATCTCTGTGAGTTCGAGGCCAGCCTGGTCTACAAAGGGAGTCCAGGACAGCAAAGGCTACACAGAGACCCTGCCTCTGAAAAGAAAGAAAGAAAGAAAGAGAGAGAGAGAAAGAAAAGAAAAGAAAAGAAAAGAAAAGAAACAGACCACCATCACAGTCAGATTCCCGAATTCAGTCAGTTTTTGTTCAGCATTGAAATAAAATTCCACCAATCTGAGTTTGGTATTCGAGTGGTCAGTATGTGGCTATTCTTGAACCCTAACAATTTGAAGGACTGAATTAAATTTTAGATATCACAAGAGGGGAAACCCTCTCTTCCTTGGATTGTATAACAGCCTCATGGAAGCAGGCTTTCCCACACTTAATCTAACTTACTTCAAGGCAAGACAATGGAAAAATACGAAACAAGCAATTGAACTGGCTGGAAAACTGGGTATACTTTACTTAACTTATCATAACAGTCCAATACCACAGGCATTGCCACTGCCTACTGGCACAAGGAAAATTCTCATTAAGGTCACCCCTCCACATTTAAGAAAGATACTGATATCAGCTGTAGCTAATTGCCAAACTGTTGCAAACGCTATTAATATCTTCAAGCCGACCAGAGAACTGGCGATAGATAATATAGTACCCTTCCTATATCGAAGCAAACCAGGCGCATGGGAAAACTCACCTAAAAGATAGCCCTTTTTTACACAAAGAAAGGGCGAGACCACCACCCAGACCCAACTCTACATTTTTTTCCCCAGAAAATCAGGGATAGAAGACCATTTGGAAGATGAGATCAGATACTGTGAGATGAGGTCAAACACTGTGTGGGATTGACAACCCTGTAATCAAAGAAAAACACCAGATCCTTCATACAGATCCCAGCAAAGCCCAGGAAAACTGGCCAACAGATAAACTGGCTGACAGATACAGGGAGTGAGGTGACAATTTACAACCTCTACTCATCCCTACCAATACCCCCCAAATTATGTAATTATTGAAGGAGTTTCAGGAAAACCATTTAAAGCACACATAGAAAATATAGAATTATTATTCTATGATATATCTCTAAATACTCCCACAATATTTACCCAGCACCTAGTTGTGTGTGCTGGGGATGGGTGTCATACCCAACTTCTTCCCCAATCACATTATACTAAAAATCTTAAACCCTTGGGCTGTAAAATCACCCATGAACAAATTCCACCTTTAGAACTCCCTAAAATTGCCAGGCATGGTGGCGCACGGCTTTAATCCCAGCACTCAGGAGACAGAGGCAGCAGATCACTGTGAATTCAAACCAGCCTGGTCTACAATGTGAGTTCAGGACAGCCAAGGCTACATAGAGAAACCCTGTCTCGAAAAAAAAAAAAAGAAAAGAACTCCCTAAAATTATGACATCATTTACTAAGAAATATCCTATCAAGGGAGATGATGAAACTATCAGTGACATTATAAATAAATCACTGAAGGAAGATATTATTGAACCCAGGCAATTCTTTAACTTCAGGAAAAGAAGACAAACTATCAATAGAGATTAACAGTAGACTATAGAAACATTAATCAGCTTTCTCTACAAATACCAGGAAATTTCCCTGATGTAGAAGGTATATTCTTTTTTGTTTTGGTTTGTTCTGTTTTGGTTTTTTGTTTTGGTTTTTTGAGAAAGAGTTTCTCTGGCTTTGTAGACCAAGATACTCCTGCCTCTGCCTCCCTGAGTGCTGGGTTTAAAGGCATGCACACCACACCTGGTGAACATATATTCTTAAGAATTTGAAATTAAACTCAGGCTGAGCATGGTCACATGCCTTTAATCCCCAGCACTCTGGGAGGCAGGTGTTTCTCTGTTGAGTTCAAGGCCTGCCTAGTCTACAATGAGAGTCCAGGATAGCCAGGAGTTACACAGAGGAACTCTGTCTCAAAAAAAACAAAAGAAAAAATTACAACCCAAAATTCCTTGGCACAATAGACTTATCAGACATGTTCTTCAGTGTATCACTCCATGTGGATGCTAGAGACATTACTACTTTTACATAGAATAATACATAAAACTTTCAAAAGAATGCCTCAAGCCTATAAGGCATAGCATGATCATTACCCATATGACACTAAGATGGTAATTCAAAAGGCTACCTAAATCAGATCACCTACTTTTGAGCTATGTAGATGATATTCTGGGTGCAGGATACAATAAGAGCACTGCTCAAAACTACATAAAGATAGTAACCGATACCCTGGTACATGATGGCTGGACAGTTAATAAAGGCACGATGAAAGGGCCAGGACCTCCACAAAATGTCTAGGTATGTTATAGGCATCTAAAGGACTTATGGTCCCAGATGATTGTACTGCACAAGATTTTAAATATACCCTGTTGGAGGTTAGTCTGGTCTGCCCAAATGAGCACACTCACGTACCCCAAATTGTTTGTACTGACAGACCATAGTAATTCCATTTTGCTTAAAAGTTCCATTTCTGGTTTTGGGTGACCTACTCCTGACAAGAAATTCTGGCAGGATTAAATAGCAGCGCCATGGGTTGGGTGCAGGAAGAAGCATATGGCTGGCATGGATGGAGATTTGGCCCAGATGATGATAAGTAGCAAGAACTTGGGATTATGGATAGGAGGTAGTTTATAAGAAATGATTAGAAACAGATGGTATGGAATTGGGGAGGGTATAGGATACCCAGGTTAACTAAGGCTATTTTTAAATATAACAGGTGTCTGTGTCCTGATTAATTCCTAGTGGGTTAGAAAATACCACCATAATAATAATTACAGGCCTGATAATAAACATTATTAGACATACTTCTAAATTAACCACAATACCCAACCCAGGGACAAAACTCAGATGCAGCACCTACTTGATATGTCTGCACAATAGAGGAACCACATATCATGTTTACAGAGTATTATGAAAGCCCTCTATAGGGTTACTAGAAAGGCAGCAATGCTCTGGTTTGCACATCTGAAGAGATGCCAACTTATCTGCCCTGCAGCTGGAGAATCTCCCTCAGCATCCTAACCCTCAAATCAGAGACTTCGGTTAGAGAGAATGGACCTGGCCTTCAGCTAAGATATGGCACACAGGTGAGCAGTCAAGGGCAAACAGGTTTTAGGACCAGCCTTGGGGGTATAGAGTTAAGACTATAGCTAGGAATTTAGTGTGACCCTTGTGTGATGGCCCTCAGCATAATAAAATATAACTTTTGTTAAACTAACTATGCATATTTACCTTCTTGCTCAAGACATCTGTCAAAGATATGACTTACGATGCAGATTACTCAACTATTGAGGCTTCAAATCTCTTGTTGTGGGGTTCCCTGATGCCACCTTCCTCCCCTCTCCCATTGTGTGTGTCCTAATCAAAAATCACACAGTACAACAACTGATGTGTGACTACGCTGCACTTTTCCCAACGTGCCTAAACCCAACTCCTTGACTATTCTCAGGAACTGATGAAGAAGTTAAGGTTGGTCCCCAGAAAGCACTTTTAAAAACGGATCCTAGCCCTGAGCTTATTCGTTAACCTCTCCTGTAAATTCATTCCCTAACTCACTGCTGCACTTAGAATATCTGTTCTCGGGGTGGGCTGAAGCCAGTAAAGGCTTGGGACAGTATCTGGCCGGCCTTCACTTGGAGTTTCTTCCTTCACTCAGCCAGGCCCACCGGCAGAACCTGCTATTGGATAGCCCAGTCTCTCACATCTGCCCTTTCCCAGAGCCTTCGCCCGCCTGAGCGTGCTGGCTAGACATTTGCCACAAGGGCGCCGCCATGCGGGATCTTTCCTGTTCCAATTCAGGCTAGCCAGGAATTTCCTCTTTCTCCTACCTCAGTCTCCAGAGAGCTGGGCTCCCAGGCCTGCGTCAACACCCTAGCCCCAGGTAGGACCCAATCTCAAAGTTGCTAGGTGACTCCGCCTCTGAATTGCCAGCCAAGAGCTAAAACTACAACTCCCACACGTCTCCACCCCACCCCACCCCACCCCCGCTCCACAGCTGCGCGTGCGCAAACCCATCACAGGCTACCACCTGGGGGCGGGACTCTGCATTTCCGGAGGAAGGCCCGCTAAACGTCACGTGACGGCCTGCTGCCAGCCAATGGGCCATCGCAATGCAGAATTTCGAATGTGGCGGCGGTAGTTGTGACCTGAGCGTCGGAGCGGGAGGCCGGACGAGCTAACGGGGAAGCGAGCGGCCAAGGTACCGAGCGTTACGGGTGGTGGTGGGCACCGAGGGTATCCGACGGGTCTAGGCCTTCAGCTCGCGGGAGCGCGCACTCCGCAGTCGGCAGGGATTTTGCTTTGGCACACATCCTGTTGTACGGCTTTAGCTTGCTCAATCAGGGTAGCAAACACTCTTTCGATAGGGCTTTGCTTTTTAAGTATCTAATAGAGGCCGAGGATGTAGCTTTCTTGACAGATTTTTGCCTAGCGCGCCCAAGACCTTGGTTTAGTCCCCCTGCGCGCGCGTGTGCGCGCTCCCACACAAGCTGTAATCAATTTGTATGTCACTCAGACATCTCCAGTGCAAACTCAAAAACTTGATGGTAATAGGTTCGCTGCCTTACACAACCCATTCGTTCTTTTAAAAAGTAGTTACATTTGTTCTGTTGGACTGCCCCCTCCAATCTGTCGTACATACATTGGTAGGAAGAAATTACTCAGAGGAGATCTTACAGTACCTGTTTAAGGCCCCAGATATGCACGGAGGAAAGTAAGTCCTGAAGAAAATACTCAAAAGATAAGAGTCAAGAAAATACTTAACTAAGAGAAGATGTAAGAAGATAGTCCTTTGTGGTGAAAATTATATGCACACGTTGTGCGTGGCAACAGTTTACAATTTTAAGATCTGGAAATTGTAATCGAGGATACAAGCTTAATGAAAAGTAGCCTAGCATGCTGAAGCTAGTCTAGTTCGCATTAAGCACACTACTGTTTGAATAAGAGCACGTGTTTTCCTTGCCCCAAAATTACCAGAGAAAAGCTGCCAAACAGAAACCCGGATATACATCTAAATTGTTTCTGAACTAACCCTGTAATCCTAAGCACTAAAGGTTGGCCGTAAACATTGTAAGAAAAGTAAGCCAGTGTGTAGCTCACACATTTGTGGACCCCGCTACTCACGAGGCTGAGGCAGGAGGGACATCAGAGCTCTTAAGTTCAAAACTAGACTGGGTAAAACCCTACCCCAAATAATACTAATAAGTAGTTCCCATAGTGCCTAGAATGTTGTACACTTCCAGTGAGTATTCACTGTAAAATGAATAGTTGCTACTTTCTGGAATCATATAATACTCTCCTAAGGAAGATAAGATTATGGCAGAAACATGAGTGACATTTTATAGAATTTTTTTTTCCTTATGATGGCTTGATTCTAACATCTGTTTTTGTTGATTTGTTTTTTAGATGAGTTTTACTATGTAGCCCAAACTTAAATGTGTGATCCACCTGACTTAGCCTTCTTAGTAGCTTGGATTATTCCACAGCACCTGACTATTAATAATATTTTAAAGCTGAGAACATCTGAATCCCTGCCTCTTTTGGAGTAAGTTTACAATTTGGCCTTAATCCCTTCTTTTTTTTTTTTTTTTTAACAAACTTGTGTTTTCATTCTTAATTTTATATTTGAAAATATCTGAGAGATTTTTTTTTTTTAATTCATAGGCAAAGATGGTTAAGGAAAGGTGTCAGAAAAAGTCCTTTCAAGATAGTCTTGAAGACATTAAGAAGCGAATGAAGGAAAAAAGGAATAAAAACTTGGCAGAGATTGACAGGCGCAAGTCCTTTATTGTTGCACCGTGCCAAGTACCCAGTAAGAGATTTTTGTGTTGTCTTCTTTTAGCATTGTTGTTTTGTGAGTGTGTGTGTGTTGGCAGGGGGGTGGGAGGGAGTTGTGGATGGGGATGTGGGTAGGTGGAGGGGGGGAAGGTGTTGCAAGGGGAGAAGTTCTGGAGCCCTGCTTGTTCCTCTCTGCCCTGTTCCCCTGCACAGGGCCTCAGTGGACTTGGAACTAGCCTGGCAGCCAGTCAAGCCCCAGCAATCCTCCTGCCTCCACACACCTTCAACACCTTACCTTCCTTCCCACCCCCAACACTCACTGATGGAGTTAACCGTATGCAAGACGGCTGCCTCTTTATATGAGCTCTGGGTATTTGAACTCTGCACCTCATTGATTTATTAGCAAGCAGTCTTATCCACTGAGAGATGTTTCTAGCCCCTGTTTCACTTTCTATGTTTAGATTTAATAACTGAAGTTTTTATCTTATAGCTAACGCTTCTACACTGCTGAAAAATTACCAAGATAACAACAGGTTGTTAGTTTTGGCTTTGGAAAATGAAAAATCCAAAGTGAGAGAAGCCCAGGATATCATCCTAAACCTGAGGAGAGAGTGTTACTACCTTACATGTCAGCTGTATACACTGAAAGAGAGGCTAACTTCCCGACAGCATGGAGAAACTGTTCAGGTATGCTCTTTACAAGAGTTTTCAATGTAGTTCTACTGCGTGCAGTACAGCTTTCTAAACTTACCATTTTAGATATGGAACGGATTCTAAGTGCTCTTTGGAGAATGACGTTTAAAAACATTTTATTAGCCAGGAGTGGTGGTGCACTCCTGAAATCCCAGCACCCTGGGAGGCAGAGGCAGGTGGATCTCTGAGTTTGAGGCCAGCCTGGTCTACAAAGCAAGTTCAGGACAGCCAAAAAATAAATAAATTTATACATATATATATATATATATATATATATATATATATATTACATTTAGTGTGTGTGCTCTGTGTAGAGTTCCAAGGACAACTTTCAAGTGTTATGTAGAAATATGTAACATACATAGTGTACCCTCACATATAGTATGCATATAGACAGTGTAGAAGATACTTGTCTTTCTAAAAGGTGTCATGCTCACATGTGACCTTGCGATTCCAGAACTCATCATGCTAAGTCAGAAAGACCCAAGTTATAGGCCAGCCTGAGTCGCAGGGTGATGACTTGTCTCACAAAGAGATTTTTAAAGCCTAGATATGATTTCTTGGCTTTCCTCTAAGATTTAATTACTCTTAAAAGATTGTTTTCCTTTGACGTTTGGTCTTTTTTTCCCCCCTTATTCAGTCGTTCACTAGAGGGTCAACCTAATGACAGCTGAATCTCCCCGATGCTTTCCACAGATTTTAAAGAATTCGTGTGTGCGCATCTGGGTATCTGTCTGTGAGTGTGGGCGCACATAGAGACCAGAGGCACTGGAGCCTTCCGGAGCTGGAGTTGCAGGCAGTTTTGAGCCACTCGAAGTGGGTGCTGGGAACTAGACTCAGGTTCTTCGAAAGAGCTGTACACACTCTTAACGGCTGAGCCATATCTGCAGCCCCTACTTTCCAGAGTTTTTGCTGAAATCACAAGAACTAATATTTTAATGACTACTCAATGGCATAAACCTGAAAACAGTAGGGAAAAAATCCTATTATTGTAGGCCCTTTACTGCCATCTCTGTTCAGTAAAGTATGTTGTTAGTAGTTCCTGGTGTGTTGTTAGCATCTCAGATAAGGTGGTTTGCGTTCCTTTTCTGTCATATGTATGTGCATCCCTTGTTCTGAACCATTCTATACTTGTGCTTCAGTGTTCAAGGTTGATTTCTCAATACTAGACTGATTTTTGTTGGTTTGTTTGCTTGCTTGCTTGCTTGCTTGCTTGCTTGCTTACTTGTGACAGGGGCTCA
Organism: Acomys russatus; assembly: GCF_903995435.1. Classification (NCBI taxonomy): domain Eukaryota; kingdom Metazoa; phylum Chordata; class Mammalia; order Rodentia; family Muridae; genus Acomys; species Acomys russatus. The sequence continues at coordinate 35,056,666 of NC_067147.1, read as the reverse complement.
CTATGTAGACTACACTGGCCCAAAACTCAAAAAGTATCTACCTGCCTCAGCCATCTAAGTGCTGGGGTTAAAGGGCCACCATGACCAGCATAAGATGTTTTCATATAAGAAGGTTTTCTTGAGCTGGGTCTGTAGCTCAGGGTAGAACACTTGTGTAGAATGCATAACGTCCTGAGTTCATTCATCCCCTATGCTGTAAAAGTAACTGTGAAGATTGGAGCCAGAGACATCACTGGGGAAAGGTATTTGCTACCCACTGATGCAAACCTGATGAACTGAGTCCAGTCACTGGAACTCAACATGGTAGAAAGAGAGAACTGATACCCACCCACCCCCATCCCAAAAAAAGTTGTCCTCTGACATCCACACACGTTTCAGTGTGCCTTCCCACCAAATACATAAATCTTTTAAGATGTAGAAATAAAGAGGGGAAGTTTTTAAAACATGCTTCTTGCCTGTCTTTAGTTAACTTGCTCACTAACACTTTCTAGTAGTTCCCTGCGTTTTATTTGATTTTAATCTTGTATGTAGGGGTATACACATGTGCAGGTACCCACAGAGTTCCCAGGCTTCACATCCCTTCATCCCCCACCCCCTACCCCCGAACTGGAATTGCAGGCAGTTATGAGCCTGGCAACGTGATTACTGGAGACCGAGTAATGAGTGTTCTGCGTCTAGTTGCTGTGCGCTCTCTCTAGCCCTATGACTAATAATTTTAATTCTATTACTACTATACAACTGAATACTCTTTTCTCCTTCAACTTGAATAATTTTACTACTTTCAAAGTCAGCTATTTGATATCAAGTTAAAAACATTTTTCATAAGAATTCACTTCTGATAGACAGTTTTTGCATATTTGTTATGAAATAAATATATGGTGAGCTAGGATCCCTCCCCAGACAAGCCAGATATTCCACCAAGGTCTAAACCTCCAACTGGAAGGGATCTATTGCCCTCTTCTGGCCACATGTGCATACATTCAACAGTTACATATATATGTGGAATAAATAAAAAATATTAAAATAAAAATAAAACCAGGAGCCTTGAGAGATGGCTCAGTGGTTGGCAGCACTGGCTGCTCCTCTAGAGGACCTAAGTTCAATTCCCAGCACCCACATGGCAGCTCACAACTGCCTGTAACTCTAGTTCCAGGGGATATGGATATGCATGCCGGCAAAATACCCATACATAAAATAAAATAAAATCTTTAAAAAAAAAAAAACAGTATGTATTCATTACGTTTAAAAGTCAGTTAAATTTGATTAGGAACCCTTCTTAGTATTCTATCTGGGACTCTCACCTTTCTAACAAAAATATGCAAGTCTGTCTCTATGCCTATATTTTTCCTAATTTCTCCTGTTCTGGTTAAAAGCCAAGTCTCACCCCTCCCCCTACCTCTAGCCGCAGAACATTAGACTTTTTTCATCTCACTCTTCATGAGAATTTGGGTCCTCAGTATTTGTTTCCCTCCTTGTGTCTCTATATTAGATTAGTACAGTCAGAAGTGTAGTGTCTGCAAACCACTCCTGGTTCGGCTTCCATTCCTTATTTCTTTGTTTCCCCTTTACAAAAAAACTTTAAAAAGAAAAATAGAGAATTTTTTTTAAAAATGGGCCAAGCATGGTATTCACACTGTTAATCACTACATTACAGAGAGAGAAGCACTCAGATCTCTGTAAGTTCCAAGGCCAGCCTGGTCTATATAGAAAGTTTAGTTTTAAGCCATCCAGGTCAGGACAGTAAAATGTAGGAGAGATAAGCATGTTTTGTGTTGATCCCAAATATGGGGTGAGACTACTGAGAGAACAGGATGTTTATCCCCTTATAAGTTGAACGACTTCATGGGGGAGCTTGGATGTTGATAGCTGAAAACATCCTAGTAGAGGCTCCGAGAGGAGAGGCTTGAGAGAGAGGACTTGGGATTGTTTCAGCTGTTCGTCCCTGCACTTCGAGAGACGCTCTAGAGAGAACTGCTCCAGGGAAGGCTTCAAGGCTCTGGGCTTCTGGCTGAGGCTCTGGGCCTCAGCTGCTATTCCAGGTTCCAGCAGCAACCTTGGTTGAATTGCGGGTTTGCTGAGGTCCTGCTGACTACACCAGGAGAATCATTCCTCAGAACTGATCTCCTTAAGGTTTCATTATTGTGTTCTTTAATCTCCTTTTCCTATTGTTTGGGTTAGTCTGGCTGTGAGTGAGATACGCTCTGACAGTGAGTTTATGATAAAGTATAATTGTTAAGAAGATTGAGCCAACAGTAAAACCCTGTTCTCATTTAAACCAGGTGCATAACTGCTACTGTGTGTCAGATTACTACAGCTTCCATTCTGCCAAGTTTGGCTCACCCTTGTTTCTTAGCCCTGCAGTGATATGCACAAGTCTCTTTCCTTGAAAACAGTAATCTCTTCATTCCCTTGTCATCATACTTGCCCTGCACTTTCTTCCTACTTTTCTTGCTGCTCCATGCTAGTCTCTTGTGTTAGCAGCTTCTTTATTTGTAAATGCTGGTTGTCCTAGTCACATGTCAAATCCTCCCACACTTAAATAATTGTCTTCTGGTGGCTTTGAAATTCATATATTAAAGCCTAAACACAGATGCAGACGTATGCACTCAGAACTACTACTTGATTTTAGAAAGTATCTCAAACAGACTTTATACAAAGCATAACTCCTAAGGCTAGGCATGGTGGCGTACGCCTTTCATCCCAGCACTCAGGCAGGAGGCAGAGGCACGTGGATCGCTGTGAGTTCAAGTCCAGCCTGGTCTACAAAGCGAGTCCAGGACAGCCAACGGTATACAGAAACCTTATCTCAAAAAACCAAAAAAAACAACAACAAAAACGGAAAAAAGCATAATTCCTTGCTTCCAATTCTCAAGCATACTGTGCACTTCTTCCTTTCTTCTTGCATGTGTAATTATTAATTTGTTTATTTATTTATTATTGTTGCTCTTGTATTTGAGGCATGGTCTTTCTATATAGCCGGGGCTAGCCCAGAACTCAGTCTGATGCCCAGCTAGCCTCACACTGATTTATTTTCCTCCTGCCTCAGGAGCAGAGTGCTGAGATTAATGCATTGCTGTGCCTAGATCACCCTCCCTAATTGCTGCTCATCTCAGTAGAGTCGCAAACCTACTCCCTTGGTGTCATCACTCTTGTCCACATTCAATCCTTGCACATGGTTGGAATGTTTCTTCCCAAGTATTCTCATGCTAAATGTTGAGAATGATTGAATCTTTGACAAAAGCTCCATGGCAGGTTGCCTAACTCTGAAGATGACTAGATCCTTGGGTTGTGCATGTTTCATTAATGGAGCCATCCACAGGCTTTACCAGCTCTGCCCCAGCTCCAGTCCTACCTAGGTTCATATCTTCATTTACTCTGATGACCTCCTGACTCCTTCCATTCTGGGTCCCTTTTGTACTAATCTTTTTAAAACTGTTCATTTTACTGCCTTGCTTAATATTTAAGTGAGTTTCCATCACACTTAGACTAGCCTTCCTGTCACAGACATAGCTCTCAAGGCTCTTTGCTAGCTTGCTAGTGTATACACACTTCCTGCTGGTCTGGGTTTCTGTGTTTCAGCCACACTGGCCTGTTTTCCTGTTTCACAACTTTTGTATTTGCTGTTTCCACTTTTTCTTCCTCCTGCTCCTCAATAACTGATTAGTTTTTATATTTCAGGTCAGAGTCACTGTGTAATATAGTTCTCCATTTTAATTGTTCTCAGTTCACTCTGGTATTGCCTTCGTAGCACTTTTCACTGTGTGAAAATCACACATGCATCTCTCTTTTCATTGGGAGGGCACTTTGCTACAGTGCACATCTGAAGGTCAGAAGACAACTTTCAGGTGTTGATTCTTCCCCTCCACTATGGGTCCCACAGATCCAGCTCAGATCATGGCGTTTGCATGGCAGGTCACCTATCTTCCTGGACCCTGTTTAACATTTCTTTTTATACACTAGAATAGAAGTTTTAAGGATGTGATTCTAGTGATTGTACACTAGAATGTAAGCTTTAAGAGGCAGAGTGTGATATATGCTAAAATATAAGCTTTAAGACTCAGTGTGTGCAACCAAGGACAATATGTGCAATGAGCATCAAACCCCTACCCAGATCTAGCCAATGGACAGGACATTCTCCACAGTTGAGTGGAGAGTGGGGTCTGACTTTCACACGGACTCTGGTGCCCCATATTTGACCACCTCCCCTTGATGGGGAGGCCCAGTGGCACTCAGAGGAAGGATAGCAGGCTACCAAGAAGAGACTTGATACCCTATGAGCATATACAGGGGGAGGAGGTACCCCTCAGTCACAGTCATAGGGAAGGTGAGTAGGGTGAAGGAGGGAGGGAGGAATGGGAGGATACACAGATGGGATAACAATTGAGATGTAATATGAATGAATTAATAAAAAAATTATAATGCAAAAAAATGGGAGCAAGCATAAAAAATAAAATAAATAAATAAATCTCAAGTTTAAACTTAAAAAAAAAAAAGAAAGACTCATCTTTTGTCTGAATTCGAGGCCAGCCTGGCCTACCAAATGAGTTCCAGAACAGCCAGGGATATACATTTTCAAACCCTGTCTCAGGGGAGAAAAAAGAGGCAGCATGATGTTTCAGCTGTTACAGTCCTATCCCCAAAACTACATGGCAGTGCTGTCATGTATTGTCTGTGAGCAAATATATATTATTATTATTGCAGGCATATTAGCTTATTAGACAATATGTCATAATACAGAATGCGTATACATACTTCATAGCAGTACATAATTATAATGGTGGGGTTTGTTTTATTGTTTGTTTTTGTTTTAATATTTAACAGGACCAGAAAGGATGCCCCTCAGAAGTGGTCTCCAGTAACAACAGCACACCCAGGGACTTTCCTGTGAAGACATTACAGTTAGTGCCAAGTTCATTATTGTTTCTATTAATACTGATCCATTTGTAAAAGGAAATTGACATAATTTGTATTTTTAGTATGAGGTTTTTTTTCTACTGGGAGTATACTTAAAAGAATTTGATATTAAAATACTATTGAAGATAGAAAATTAGTGCTTTCTTTTTCTCCTATATAATGACTGAAAGTCAGAAACTCACCAAGGCTTTTAAACTGTTTTCTTTCAGTATGTCATATTTTCATTCTAGGAAATACTCATTTTTAAAAATGATAATTTTTCTAGTCCTAAAGCTGTCTAGTTTAAGGGGCATGGGGGTGGGATAAAGTGAAATACCACATCCTAACACCCTCATTGATTCGTTCTGCTTTTGAAGATTCAGATGCTGTTACTTTCTCTTTGATTATATGCTTTATATTCTTTCATGAACTATTGAGGTTTAATTATATACACCAAAATACACAACTCTTTTTATCAAAAATTTTTCCATGCCATGTATTTTGATTGCTTACTCCTCCCCCAACTCCTAGATCCTCCCCGCCCAACCAACTTTATGTTCATTCTCTTTGAGAGTTGTTTTGTTTTTTTTTTTAAAGAAACACAAAAATGAAAATCAGAATAAACAGGGAAAAGACCAATCAGACCCCAAAAAAAAGCCCAAACAAAGTCTACTGTGTATATTTTGTGTTTATTACTAGTCCTGGACATGGGACCTGCCCTGGAATACAGTTAATATATTTAGTGAAATTTCATCAAAAAAAATTAATTTTCTCTTTGCCAGCATGAAATATCCAGCTCTTATTTCACGCCATTCAGTGAGTTTGACTAACATACATAGCTGTAGATCCAAAACTTTAGTTTAAATACAGAACATCACACCAGGTTTACAGGCATTTAGGAGGTTGATACCAAAGGACTGTCACTGAGAGGTAGCCTGGGCTACATGGCTACACCTTGGTTCAGAAAACTAGAAAAGCTACAGAGCACGGCTCACTCTCCCTAGGTTTCAGCCTTGGTGGTTCTGTCACTGAGTTGGGGCTACCCGTGTGCTGTGCATGTTGCAGTATACTTGGCCAGGAGCCACTCCTTCGCCAGCTGTGAGAGCAAACAGCACAGCCAGATCTGGGCAGGTCGCCCCAAGGGTTAGCTTCCATAAACTGTGCTCTGTAGTTCTCTCAAATCTGTACTTTTCCTACAGGAGGAGGCTACTATTTCAACTTTAGTAGTGTTTAAACTGTTGAGTTGTTTTGTTTCTCTTTTTTTAAGATTTATTTATTATGTATACAATGTTGTATCTGCATGTACATCTGCAGGCCAGAAGAGGGCACTGGGTCTCATTATAGATGGTCATGAGCTACCATGTGGTTGCTGGGAATTGAACTCAGGACCTCTGGAAGAGCAGGCAGTGCTCTTAACCTCTGAGCTACCTCTCTAGCCCCTAAACTGTATAGTTTTGAGATCTGACAAATGAACTTAGATGAAATAAGATAAGCAGAATTTTTTATTAGATCTCAAATTAATTAGTAGCTCCCTGTACTTTATTACCAAACCCGTATTTTGATTTTATAATATAAAAGTGAAAAGTTTTAACAAAGAATAAAATTACACATTGTCAGCAACATGTTTCAAGTAGAAGAAAACTTGGTTCATGAAGAAGGAAAAAAAAAGAGCAAGTTTTAAAGAAAACAAAGGGGGCTAACAGTTTGCGATGAATTTAGAGTTGACAGCGTTAAAAAAATACATCACCACCTTCCAGCTCCACTAGTGATGTCAGGTCCTGAAAAGACGAGTGGCCAAACTTTGTTCTTAATAACTTTGGCACAGTTTGAGTTGACTGAGGTTGGACTATGTCATATTTTCAGGAGGAACTGTCTACCTTGATTTTGTTTCTTCCAGTGGGAGTTGATACCAGTATTTAAAAAACAGGCCTCATGTAAGCCACATGGGTGGGTTTGGGTTTTCTGTGATAGAAACAAGGTGTGAGGATTGGACTGGAATTGTGAAAGGGTACAATAAGCTAAAAGCTTGATGTTGAATTTGGGTTTTTTGTTTGTTTGTTTTGACATAATTGCTAAGATTTCTGTTTTTCATTGTTATTTAAGACCAGCTGCTCTTGAAGAAACTGACTGGCCATTCCAAACTGAAGGTACGTCGGGTAGAAGATCTGCAAGCACTCATCAGTGTGGACAAGTAACCTAATGAAGTCTTTCCATTTTCTTCCTTCTTTTTACTTAATTCTGGTTGTCTGTTGTTCTGCTCAAAGTAACTATTTTATATAGACTGATAGAGGATTAAAATTACCTAAGGCGTGAGTGGTGGCTGACACTGGGAATCCCAGCACTCAGGAGTTACTGGTACCATGATAAAACACTGTGCCCAAAAGCAACTAGGGGCAAAGGTTTATTTCACTCACGCTTCCACATAACAGTTCAGTTATGACTAGCTTGTGTCAAGTTGACATAAAGCTAGCGAGTACAGTGAGACAGTGGGGTTAAGAGTTCAAGGCCATCTGACTATGTAGTTGAGACCCTATCATGAAAAAACAACAGCAGCACATCTATTCATTGTACCGAGTCCATAAGGAGACATTTCGGTTGTGTCTGTAGCTGCAATCAACTGCCAGACACTGTAGCTTTTTACATAAATTGACTTAGTTAACCCTGTTGTAGTCTAGGAATATAATCCATTTTCTGTAGCCTCAGAGAAATAAAGCATCTCACCAAAACTAATGGAAGGTTCACAGTTAGGACCATACCACTTTGTACTAAACTTCACAAAATGGATGAAATTTGAGTAAGCAAACCAGATGTAACCCCGCTATTCCTGTAAATACAGGTTATATTTATCTGAAAGGCCTAATTAGCAATTATTCAAATCTGTCACTTCGAAAAAATAATTTACTTTGGTGTATTTTCCCACTTTAGAGTTTGGAGTTCTCCCCTGTGCTCACCAATTAAACAGAAAGGCTGATCCTTCTTTTTAAAACCTTTGAACCAGAAGCACATAAAACCCCTTTTAATATATCCATAATGAATATATATTTGCTTATGTTGGGAGTGTTGTTTTCTTCTTTTGAGACAGGATCTCACTATGTAGACCTGTCCCTGAATTCAAAGAGATCCTCAGCCTTCTGAGTGCTGAAACTAAAAGCTGGCACCAGACTTCAGCTCTTACTTTGAGACTGTCTCATTCTGTGTCTCAGGCAGTCCTAGAACTGTGTGGCACAGGCTGCACCTCACTTGATCCTCCTGCATCTGCCTCCCAAGTAAGCGCTATTTAGGCGTGGGCTTTTCATTCCAACAGTATTTTTAAGCATTGGTTGTTCAATGACGAGTAAATAGATGACGATGTTGAACTGTCTAGGTTTTTATTTACTTATAGTATCAAGAAAGTGTTGAATATCTGGGCAGCTTTGAATTCTAATATTCTTGGAATGCAAATTTCTGAAGCATAACAGTGTCTTTCTCATTGTTTTTTTCAATGTTCAGAGCCAAATCCTACTGTTTCTCCAGACACATTGGGGAGCGATTGTGATTCTGGTAACGTCGAGTCTACTGATAACGCCTTACCTAGGACTGTGTCTTTCCATCGCCACCTACAGGAAAATGTTAGTAATTTAAGTCACTCCACTGCTTTGGGGCATGAAGCCAGTCAATGGGTGGGGCAGCCTTTGGAAGTGAGGAGTGGATGTAAAGACCTAACCCTGCATAAACTTGGAAATGTAGGACAAAATGTTTGTCTGTGGAACAAAGGCCAAACTAACTTATCCCTTAGACCGACTTACCCGAGAAAAATTGCTAAAGTAAAAGAAGTCATTTTACCATCTAATCCTCAAGAAATGAAAAGCAAGCATAAACATGCGCAAAAAAGAAGAGCAGAGCGAAAAAGAGCCAAGCAGAGATGCAAATCAAAGTCCTCATTGAGGTGTAAGGACAACAAAAGGAAAGATAAGCAGGCTGTAGTCCCTCCAGCACCAGATGGCTCTATGGGTCCCAGCGACACTTACAATTTTAATCTGGAAGAGTGTGTTCACCTTACCCCTTTCCGACAAAAAATGAGCAATGGCTCCAGTGGAGAAACTAACAGCAACAACTCGGAAGTGAGTTCTGAGGAAGTCAGTGACTCTGAGGACGATTCTGATGAGCTCTACCTGCCTCCCTGCAAGGACTTGCAAGACTATACCAGAGAGTTGGACAGAGCAGTTACCAGGCCTCGGTCTAAAAGAGGACTTAAATTCACAGATGAAAAAGAGATGGAGGATGTCTCGCCAACTAGAACTCCTGTTGGTAAGCAGGGTGCTTATTTGCCTTTGTTTTGAGTGTTGGTGCTAAATCATTGCCCCTGGTGCTGATGTACTCTTAGATACTGTACCTACCATCTGTTACTCTGGGGGAGGCTAGAGACGTCCCATCTGTCTCCCAGTAGGGGAAGTTACAGCCTGATTAAATGGAAACATGGCTGTATTGTTTTGACCTACTTCAAGCAATGTGAATCTTACAGGAGCATTACTTCTCACAGACTGATTCCTAGCAGTACAGGAAACTTCTGAGCTGGGGGAGGAGAGAATGAGGTTGTTGTGGTTGGATTGAATTAAGCAGGAACCATGACTTGTTTTTCTGGTTGATGGTAAGCTCATGAGAGCAAATAAATTTTTTGATTTGTTGTTTGCTCTGACTGCTGCAAACTTTGGCTCAGAAACTCTTGCTTTTATTTTATCAAAATGTTTCTCTGCTAGTCACCTGCCTGTACCTCCTCACAAAGGCTCTCCTTTGGGAGTTTTGATTCCTGTGGCAGTAGCTCCATGCTGTCAGATACTATCATCTTGAAAATGTCACTTTGTAACAGTTCAGTCATCTGGCTTGATTTGCTTAACCAGGATAATAAAACCTGGAACAGTGAGTCAACTTTCCTATTTGAACAGCGGGCTGGCTGGACAGTGTAGCTTGCAAAAGTCTATTTTTAACTATGTATTCCATGTTCAGTGGTGTTAAACTGTTGATAATTATTGAAATTGAGTAACATTGACCTTCATTGAACTACTGTTACTACTTTTGTGTTCTTTTTGGAAATACTAAGTTTGAAAAGCTGAAACAGTTTGACCCCAGATTTCCACTAGCAATATTACCTGAAAATAGCCATAATCACAAGTTCTGTACTGTCTCTCTTAGAATTTGTGTATCTTTGCAAGTTCTGTGGGTGTTTAAACACTCGTGCTTTGGGAAGCATTATTCTAGAAAATAATGTTTCTTGGAGGCCGTGTACACAGCACTCGAATGACGTGTGTATTATGGGACAGGAGGACATGCCGAAACCCAGACACTGCAGCCCTGGCCACATAGCTTAAAATCCTCTCCGTTTCTGTAGTTTTCCAGGGTTTGCTTTTTCCTTCTGTCGGAGAAGATTTTTCTTGCAGTGTTCTCACTATGCATGGGTTCCCTGCCTCCCAGTATAGATGTAGCTCTGAATGGGGACCTGGATGTCTGTGATGTAAGAGGCATCTAGCTCTCAGGGACGGAAGGGACCTGATATTTGTGCTGGGAAAGATATCTTGATCTCAGGGATAGAGGACCTGGAACTTTATACTGGGAAAGACATCTGGATCTCAAGATGTTTATGGTGGGAGAGACATCTGAATTTCCTAACATTACTGCCAGTGGGAAGATATTTATCCTGGTCTTCAGGGACTGATTGAGAGTTCTTGTGTGTTTAATGGAATAAATTGAAGGACCTTTGTGGTTAGTGGACCCACAATAATGTTACAAACAGTGTTGACACTGAGGCCTTGATGAGTCTAAGTATTTAAAGTATGACTAAAATCCAATTTCCTGGCTTTGAACCAACTCACAACACCTAAGCTTTTTGAGGAAGAATGTTAAGTTTTAGTAAAATATTCTGTTGTCTCTAGCAATCTGCCATAGTTTCTGCATTATCTGGCTTGAAAAAAGAAAAAAACAATAGAAAGCTTTTAAAACACAAATCATGAAGTATCAGGTATTTTATGTGTTTAAAATATGTAATTGTCCATGGTTTTATTTCTGTGGTTTTTTATCCCTCGGTCCATATTTAATAAAAATTTATATCATAGATACCCCACCTGAAACTCAAGAGTCACCTCATTGTAGACTAAAGGATGTCACCAATATCCTGCTGTATCCTGTGGTGAAAATCAAGAGACTTTCTTTGTCTCCGAAAAGGAATGAAAACAGCCCAGCAGTGCCTCTGCCTAAACGCAGGTGCACCACCATCACAAGCTATAAAGAGCCAAAACTCACTTCGTAAGTATTGTAGTTTGGACTCATCTGTAATAACTCTCGTGGCAGGACTGAAGACAGAGCTTTACTTAGGAATGGATCATATTTGAGCACTAGTACTGGTATATTTGTAATCGTATCTAAGATCGTTTTCTTTCTTTCTTTCTTATTGTTTTTTCTTTTTTCTTTTTTACTTACAGGAAGCTAAGAAGAGGGGACCCTTTCACAGACCTGTGTTTCTTGAATTCTCCTATTTTCAAGCAGAAAAAGAATATGAGACGTCCTAAAAGAAGTACAGAGCAAACATAGTAACTGCTTTTGTTGGATGCTGAGGAAGGTGATCCTTCTTTTTTGCCTACTAGGGCCTAGGAGACAGTTCGCGATGGGCAGAACCTTGCCTTATCAGCACCTGGGTTGGGACCTGTACTTTGAAATTGTGTGGATTGGTACCAGCATGTAGCTTCTCTGACATCTTTATTTTTTTCTTAAGCAGGAGAATTACAGAGTGGAAGATTTATAAAGATGGGATGGAGATCTTGCGTAAATCCTGAACATCAAAGTAAGACATTCCATACGTTGGTGAGGATTCCTTCTACTATTATTAATTGCTCATGTACAGTGTGTATGTAATCATGATTAAGAGAATTAATGGTTTGTGTTCTGGGACAAGGTAACTGTTGTAAACTATGAGTGAGTACACTGCCATTCCTCAGCAGAATCGTAGTGTGTCATGGACCGTGGGCTAGCCCTTCGTGTTACCATTCTGCAGTGTAAAAGTAACTGTGAGTAGTAAGGGCCTCAGGTTTTGATCTGTGAACAAAATATAAATAGTCTGGTTCTGAAATTTCTTTAAATTAAATCACCGTAAGTGGTCCATTTTTAAAGAAAAATGAAGTCTGTAATGGCGGCCGTTGTGTTTTCCTTCTGCTCTTAACTGACTGGCCTTTACCACTCCCTTCTTAACTGTATCCTCTTATGTTATCCCTGCCAACTTTCCCCTTCCCTTCACATTAGATTTGTCCTATCCAGTTTTCTCAGCTGCAGCCTCCAGCCTGAAGATCAAGACATTTCAATTTGCGGATCAGCAATAGAACATGTGGCCAAGGCCCAGGCACAAATCCCACTGTAAACAGGAGATTTCTACACTTACCAGAAAGGCCTTCTAGTATCTATATGCCTTCCTACATTTACCATCGTGCTTCCCTGTCACTCATGTGCATCCCACTCTCTCATCACAATCTTATTTTTCCAGCTACTCTTTACAGTGCTGAGGATAGATCCCAGGACTCTGTGTGTGGTAGGAGCACAGCCACAGCAGTCCTCAGATGCTCCATTTATCTTTTAAAATGTCAAGGTACCTCAAAAGTAACCATTCTTGCTCAGAATAAACACAATTAAAGGTCCAGTTTCAGTCTCAGTGGGCCTCATGTGACTATGAGTACCATAGCACAACCTACCTAGAGATAGACTGTATCCTGGTCCACATTTAGCAAGCTGGCCTGTGGGCCATGTTTTGGACAAGCTAAATTTAATTTTTCTGTTGTTAAAAAGAGTTGAAAACAAATATTGGGATTAAACTTTTTAATGCTTGGCCTATAGAACCCCAGATACTAATATTCTGGTCCTTTTTCAAAAGTTTTCCATAGCCTGGTGTGGTGGTACGTACCTGTAATCTCAGCACAGTAGAGCCTGAGGCCGGAGAATCCTGTTTAGGCTAGCTGTTCTCCGTGATCTCAACAGGCCAAAAAATATTTTTCTACTTCCTGCTAAAGACATTTGAATGTCTACCTCATAGGTCATTGTGTCTAGTATCACCTTGATCCTTACTCCATGCCGGTCGCTATTATCTTAAAACTGGTGTTCTACCTTTAGTCTTCATGTTTCTTCTGTATCCTTGCTATAGTGTTTATTCATGGGCTATTAAGGGTTTTGTGTGAACATTATTATAAAATATGAACTGTATTATATATATTGTACATACCATTTATAATCGACTCAAGAGTTTGAGACTTCCCGTGTTGGTAGATCTACGTTATTTTTGTTGTATAATGTCATATAAGTAAACAAGACTTAATGCCTCTTTTGAGAAAGAGTTGTTGCCACTTTCTTGTTATTTTAAAAATAACTGCTGCGGTTAATATTCTGTAGTCCTCCAGGGCCTGTTGTAAAGGCCGGGCTCCTCAGCAGGGTATATTACGGTGCGCAGCTAGGTCCTCCAGCACATTAGCTTACACACCGCAGCCTCACATTAATGTCTTACCTCTGAATTCCATGATGTCCTATTCTTTCTCTATAACAGTCAAAGTTGGCATCTAACTGTCCTAACTTATTCCAACGTAAAAGATGCTAAGAGGAGTAACTGTACAAAGAGGTACATGGAACAGACAAATGGAAGGAACTAAACTGTATTCCAGCTTTACATTTCTAGAAGAGGTGGAGAGCTGTGGGTTACGGAAGATTCAGTAGGTGTGTTGCAGCCACACGAAAGCACTCTGGCTCTTGGCATCAAATCCTGTTCACTAATTGATCAGTAAGGACTATCTGCCGGAGACACAGAGTGTAGAGCATGTGAGACTCTGGCTTCAACACCAACACCATGCCACAAAAGTAAAACTAACATGGAGATGAAGATACAGATAATTTACAGATAAATACATAAAATGAATAACAAACTGAGACCTAAAGAGGAATGGGAGACAGCGAGCACTGGGATTCGACTCAAGCCAGTGAGATGGCTTGGTAACAGCACTCGCCACCAAGACTGATTACAGGACATACGGTGGAAGGGAGAACCACCTCAAAGCTGTCCTCTGGCACACACAAAATGTTTAGAAAAACAAAACAAAAAGCCAGGCTTGGTGACTGTGGTTCATGTCTTAACTACAATATTCAAAAGCATGAGCCAGGAGGAACTAAGTTTTAGACTGGCTTACACTATACATCTCTGTCTCAAATATAGATAAACTGCTACCCATGGATGGTCCAGACCAAAGAATACAAATTTCATGGTCTCATAAAATCAAAGAACAGACAGGACTCACCTGTGGACTAAGAAGGGCCATGAGAGAATTCTCACCTGTCTCCTTTAGAGTCATTGATACTGGGTTGGACCTAGCTGTCAAATGTTATCAAAGCACTGTCCGTGAGATGGCAGTGGCTCTCAACCTTCTGTATGCTGTGAGCCTTCAATACAGTTCCTTATGTTGTCATTATTGGTTCTATTTCATAACTGTAATTTTGCTACTGTTAGGAACTGTAATATAAATATCTGTGTTTTCCATGGTCTTTGGGGGTTGCAACTCGCAGGTTGAGAGTCAGCTTCCATTTAAAGCCTCAAGAGGAACAGCAGGAGTGAGAATGTGAGGCCCACCATGAGAGAGATGTGTGACAGGGGGACATATAAAATGACAACTGTCAAGTCACAACACACTCTGCTTCTTAACTCTGTCCCAGAAAGAGCTGCTGCAAGGAGTGTTGGCCTGGTTCAGCCTGCAAGATCTGGCTGAGTGGAGTGGGTTCATGTGTTACCACATAATTCACCCTGAAGAGCCATGAGTATTAGGATTACTTACCGAGGATAGGTTAAGGGGCAAGAATGTAACTGCTGTCAAAGCTGCTGCACTGGGAAAGTCTGCATTCAGCATGGATCTTGGCCTTTCCACTAGCCTTCCGAGCCTCTGAAAGCTAGCACCCTACAGAGACACTCCCCCACCGAGGTACAGTTAGGGGAAAGTGGGCCACAAATGGCTGGGAGGAGGGCCTGAGTACTCGGGCAAGGACCCAATGGCTCCTGTTGCATCCTCATCTATGATACTCAGGCAAGGACCTGTTGCATCCTCATCTATGAAGGAATGTCAGCAGTCAACAAGCCCATGGTATAGACTCTTGGAGGCATGCAACAGCCAATCTGATAAAGATGGCAGCTGTTTTAATCAGTCAAAATGAAGTTCCATGAGTACATTAAAGGTGACTTCCTTTGTAGTGTGTTGTTCTTATCACCTATAAGCGTCTTTTTGTTTGCACTCTTGACTCCTTCCTGCAGACATAGCCTGGAAACCTTCACCCGCCTTTTGTCCTAGGTTCTTGTCTGAGCTGTAATAAAACATCCTGACTAGAAGCCGCTTAGGAGAGCAAGGGCTTATTCAGCTTACGAGTCCAGGTGACAGTCCATTGCCGAGAGGAAGTCAAGGGAGAAATTCAAGCAGCTGGTCACATCACATCCATAGTTGAGAGCAAAGAAAAATGAGTGTACCTATGCTGGCTGCTTGCCTGCTCCTCTGCCCTCTCTTATGCTGAGGGAGAGAGAGAGAGAGAGAGAGAGAGAGAGAGAGAGAGAGAGAGAGAGAGAGAGAGAGAGAGAGAGAGAGAGAGAGAGAGAGAGAGAGCTCTCTGCCTGCTCTTCCAAAGGATCCAGGTTCAACTCTCAGTACCAAGATGGAGGTGACTCCACTTCCAGGGGATTGGGTGCCTGCCTTGTGTCCATGCACTTGGTTCACAGACATAGATGCAAGCCAGACACATATAACATCTCATTAAAAACTTCATAAAACCACAGTTCAAATTCACCTTTACCTCTTTAACCAACACAAACACAGTACGCGCTACCAGGAACCCTAAGACCCAAGGAGCAGCAGTGATTCTGTACACTCCCGCCGCCGTGCGCCCAGATGCACCCTCTGCACACGTAAGCTAAACATACATGCGGTGCTTTCCTCTTAAAGCTGCTGTGGTAGCACACACATCTCTAATCCCAGCACTTGAGAGGCTGAGGCATAAAGACTGAGTTTTAGGACAAGTGAGTTGATTTTCAAGCAATCTAAATGTTCCAACAGATAAAAGACAATGTCAAACAAATTCCCATACCTTAAATAAGAACTTTTATACCCTGGTGGGGAGGCATACACCTTTAATCCCAGCACATGGAAGGCAGAGGCAGACAGAACTCTTGAGTTTAAGGCCAGCCTGGTCTACAGAACAAGTTCCAGGACAGCCAAGGCTACACACAGAAACCCTGTCTCAAAAAATAAGAAGCTGGGCATGGTGGCACATGCCTTTAATCCCAGCACTTGGGAGGCAGAGGCAGGTGGGTCCCTATGAGTTCAAGACCAGCCTGGTCTACAGAGTAAGTTCCAGGACAGCCAGAGCTATACAGAGAAAACCCTTTCTTGGGGGGGAGCTTTATTAATTATTAATAATAATAAAATAAAAAGAATTTGCAATGCTTTTTGGTATTCCAGAGTCTACACATTTTTTTTAAGATTTATTTATTACATATTACATATATAGTGTTCAGCCTGCATGTATACCTGCACATCAGAACAAGACACCAGATCTCATTATAGATGGTTATAAGGCACCATGTTGCTGGGAATTGAACTCAGGACCTCTGGAAGAGCAGTCAGTGCTCTTAACCTCTGAACCATCTCTCTAGCTCCCCAATTATCTTTTTTAAATGTATTATAATTTATTCATATTACATCCTGATTGTTATCCTCTCTCCCATTCCCCTTTCCCTCCCTATTCTTCCCTATTCCCCACCCCTAGACCTCTGACAGAAGGGGACCTCTTCCCTGACCAACTATCTGACCACAGCCTATCAGGTCTCGTCCAGATAGCCTGCTTCCCCTTCCTCTGTGTACTGGTAGGCCTCCCCACCAATGGGAAGTGATCAAATTGGGGCACCAGACTTCATGTCCACAACCATGGAGAATGAGCTGGAAATCTTGAAATTTGCAGGCAAATGGGTGAAACTAAAAATCATCATCCTGAGGGAGGGGTAACCCAACCCAGAATGACACACATGGTATATACTCACTTAGAAGTGGATATTAGTCCAACATGGAGGTCCACCCAGCAGGGGAATCGGGACAGATGCTAGGACTTGCTGCTGGACTCCTGGTGAGACTGGTATGGAAAAATGGGCGGAAGGATCCAGAGGTTCAGGAGCCGCACAAGGAGACCATCAAGGATGGCAGATCTGGACCCAGGGGGCTCTGCACAAACTGTCGCACCAACCAAGGACAATGCATTGCAGTAAACCTAGACCCTCCTGTTGAGGCCTAAATGCATTCTTTATCTCTCAGATGTTTTTTTGGTTTGTTTGTCTAGAGGAAGCTGGTTAATGTATAGAGCTCAGAACAATACGGAAAGGCCAAGGCCTGCAACCAGGTTTAGAATCTCCTAAGTTAAAGGGAGCGCTGCTGTAAAGACCATCAGCTTCTAAACAGTTCCAGATTGCCAGCCTGTTCACCCAACCTCAGTCTAAGCTTTTATCTGCTTCTTAGAGTCTGTAACTGGAAACAGGAAAAACCCAGTCATTTCATCACTTGGGTCTAATGTGGCCACTTTAGATTTTGGCCCTTTGGTTGGTTGGTTGGTTGGTTGGTTGGTTTGAGGCCTTCCAGGGGACAGGGAGGGGGAGGTTGTTTTGTTCCAGACCAGGTTTCTCTGTGTAGCCTTGGCTGTCCTGGACTGACTTTGTAGACCAGGCTGGCCTTGTATTCACGGAGATCCGCCTGCCTGCCTCTGCCTCCCTAAGTGCTGGGATTAAAGGCGTGTGCTGGCTCATGTTAGGTTTTTGTTGTTGTTGTTTTGACTATTTTTGGTTTTGCTTTGTTTTAAGACAAGGTCTCTCTCTGGAATCCTGGGCGTCCTGGAACTCTATGTGTGCCCTCACACTTAAAGAGATCTGTCTGCCTCTGGCTCCCAAGCACTGAAATTTGATACTGCAGGAAGTGTACAGGCCAAAGCCCTGCTTCTGGCTCAGGAAAACACTGAACACCAAAGCTACTACTGGGTCCTCTCACCCAAACAGTGTATAATTCCTAGAGAGAGTTGTGAGGATGGTAGATGTTTTTAAATCACATGCAACTGCCCTCTCCTCATTTCTCTGACATAAAAAAATACATATATATCATTTTCACTTTACAATTCCTAACATACCACTCCTAGGTGAATGAAATTTTTTTCAATGGTAGTGGGCTAGTAAGTGACAAAAGTCAAAGAATCGTCTTCCTCTTGACAACCCAGAAGACTGGATTTTGTTTATTTATTTATTTATTTATTTATTTATTTATTTATTTATTTATTTATTTATTGAGTGTGTGTGTGTGTGTGTGTGTGTGTGTGTGTGTGTGTGTGTGTGTGCTTGCACATGAGCATAGGTGCCTATGGGGAACAGGATGGCATCAGATCTGGAGCTAGAGTTCAGGCAGTTGGTTATGAGGCATCAGATGTGAGTGCTGCCAATCAACCTGTTGTCCTCTGGAAGTGCTCTTAATCCCAAACTGTTTCTCCAGCCCTACATACGGCATTGGTTTGGTTTGGTTTATAAAACTCCTACAACTGCAGCAATTCTTGACATGTTCACAAATGCTTAAGAGCTAAGAACTAAGGGCACAATCAATCATACCAGCTGGCATACTGTCCTATCAGCTTCAAACTGCTAGAGAAATAAAACATAACACCAGATAGAAATTTTCAAAATATAATTTAAAACTATTTTGTACCAGTACAATATATTAATTTTACAAATGTAAAGTTCTTGTTGGCTGTTAAAGCATTTGCAAAAACCACACATTCTACTTCTGCTTCATTGCACAACATCTATAAGAAAATATTAATTTTTAAATTAGAAAACATAAAAATGCTTTCAATATAGAAGAGACCATCTGATTTTTAGAGACAATACTCTATTAAGAATGTCTACCCAGGAAATAACAAACTTTCACAGGATACCAAGCTGGACAGACGCTTCAGCGAAATTGGTACAAAGCTGTTTTAAAACCAGTCTGAGATACTTAATGCAACCTGTATTAATCATTCTTCATTAAAGGTCTAGACACCGCTCAGAGTGTTCCTTATACTTCAAAAAGTTGAGGGATCATCAGGTCAGTGTGATCTTCAGTGAACACTCTGAACACAAAGAATGCCTTCCGTGTCAGAAGCAGCATTCAGTAGCTATGCCAGGAACTCTGCCTTCCAGCACACTACCTCTGCAAGCTGTTTATAATGACTATTAGTGACCCAGTATAATTTATGCTGATAGAAAACATACATTAAATACATTTTTTTAAAACCTCAGCCTTTACAAAAAAAATCAGTTTATAAATTTGCATCATAAAAATTAGTGTCAAGACCATTAAGGTGGCCTTCGTTTAATATGGTTGTAGATTAGTTGGTTTTTCCCAGAGTTGGGATGGCAGGTGTCCCACTTTTCTATGTAGTGTAATTAGGAAATAAATCCAAGCACTAAACTGGAGTCCCAAGACAAATTGGTAAATAAGATTGTACAGTAGATGTTAGTGGGATATAACCCTGGACCAATGAAACAATGTAGGTGTTAAAATACTGGCCTAAACTTTGGTGAGAATTCAGTTCACCCCAGACGCACATAAATGTGGAAGTGCAAACGGGAAATGTTTACATAGATATTGCTGATAAGGTTAAGTGTACCAGAAAACACAAAGAATCCTTCCATACTGGAGCAAGGCCTCTGGGTTCATTTTTAAGTCACATGTCTTAACATTGACTCAGCCTCAAATGTTTTCAAGTTGACACCTTTGTGGCCTGGAAGAAGACCTTTTAGAACTTGGGCCCTGCACAAGCAAATTCAAATATGAGATGGAAACACATCTGCCAAGAATTGTTAAATAGTGGTTGTGCACTCTCAAGTCTGGGATAGGGAGACAGAATGAGCAAAGCCCCAGGCGCTTATAAAAAAGTCCCTTCCTTAGGAGTCAAAGCAGCTGCTGCTGTGGAAGCTGCATTTTTTTTTTTTAAGAACTGCTCAAAGCACCTCATCTAAATGAGTGTTTTTAAAAATATATATTTATAAAAAGTCTACATTGAGACCTCAACATTACATAGTTCACCTTGACAGGCGTATCATGTACACTTTCTTAAAGTCCTTCAGAATAAAATAAACTCTCATGTTCCATTAGAAAAAAAAAATGGAGACATTCATGGTCAAAATTTTCCCTAGATTCCCCAAATCTTGGTACTGTGTGCAATTTCCTCGCATCCAGGGTCTGAGGAAGCCTCTGATCATCTACCATGCAAGAGTCAGCCACTGGGCGTGCCAGAGAAAATCTACATGATAGTAGCAAATAGATTAAAATCTATTCCACAAAATAAAAAAAAAAAAAATTCTATGATTTCCATTTAAATACATCTCTGAAAAGCTAAAAGGAGGTTTTGTTTGTTTTTCAAAAGTGCTAATTATTACAAGTCTCTTCAATACATGATGTACAATTCTTTAAAAAAAAAAAAAAAAAAAGACAAAAACCAAAACCTAAATCACCTGCTTTAGGCACACTGCTGAGGAGTGTCTAAGGAAAAGAAATCACTTGTCAATCAACCCTGCTTCCTTAATTTTACTGAAGAAGAACTTCTCCAGGATGCTGGCACATTTGTAGTACTCGCTCTCGGGAGGGTTGTACTCCTTACAGTTGGTGAACACTCGCTGCAAGTCCGCCATGAATAATTTCTTAGACACATAGTACCTGTTCCTGAGGCGTTCGCTCATGGTTTTCAGATCTGCAAGGAAACGACAACATTAGCGACTACTGACTACTCCTGTTCAACAGCTGACAAGGCTGAGTTGGGAAGAAGCCTACACTGCTGCTTTGCCTACATTTTTATCTGAAGCTGTGCTTAAGAAAAACTCTAGGGATTAAGCAAAACAATTCTTAAGTCTTTATTCTTCTGAGAAGCATTTGTATATAGCACTGCAGTGACACTAACATTAACAGGGCCATTAGTAGTCATCCATTCCCATCTCTTATCCCAGGAGGCTAAGAGACAGTGAAGGACCTATGGGTGCTGACTGGGGCAGGCAGAACACTGGCACAGAGTCTTTGACCACTAAAATTATCAGGCTGAGCTCAGCTTACTAAAATCAGTTGTTCTGGCGTGATACAAATAAAGAAACTAATATCGTATCTGCAAATACATCAATGACCTGCACATAAAATACTAAAAGCAAAGCAAATGAATTTTGTTCCAGGCTCAATCAATGAAGTCAAAATGACCCAACTTTACCAAATAATCTACTTATTGTTATTTTAATTTTATAGATCTCTTGTTTCAATGTATGTCTGTGTGCCACGTGCATACCTGGTGCTCTCTGAAGTCCGAAGAGGGCATGGAACCCCCTAGAACTATAATTAAAGAGGGTTGTAAGCAGCCATGTGGGTGCTGGGAATCAAACCCAGATCCTCTGGAAGAGCATCCAGGGCTCTAAATGCTGAGCCATTTCTCCGGCTTAAATAACCTATTTCCCCTCACTGAAGTTCATATTGCATATTGTTTTTACAGGGGGCCTGAATTTCATTCCCAGTACCTCTGTGGGGCAGTTCTTAATGAGGAAAGAGAAGGAAGGAAGGAATCTGGGCCGCCGGGTGAGCCTGTATGTGGACAGTCTCACCTACCACCTCAGATATGTTGCCAATATAGTGTTTATCTATGGTGCTTTAGAGAACACTCAGGGAATAATCAAAAGTTAAGTGACAAAAGGAATGGAACAGGAGTTAATCCAGCATCCAGGAAGCGAGAGCAGA